>NW_025956169.1:0-53361 GCF_023159225.1 Perognathus longimembris pacificus | reverse complement strand
AAATATCTCCACTGAGATTAAGAAAAGCAGTAGCTTAATAAATTAAGTACTTCCTGGTATGGTTACTGTACTGGTAACTCCCCAAAAGAATCTGGATTGTGGTGAGGGAACAGAGAAAAAAGCTCATTTAGGACCTGCACTTACGAAGGGGGTAGGCAGCTGTATATCAGGGAGTAAACCTTCTGAGAATAAAAACAGCTGGAGCTTGTTAAGGTAATTACACAGGGGAAAGGATAATGTACTGGGAACTCCTCAGAAGAATCTGATTTGTGGTGAGGGAGAGAGATAAAAGCTCATTTAGGAACGACATGAACATTGCTGCGTAGGTAGCTGTTTATCAGTAAATATCTCCACTGAGATTAAGAAAAGCAGTAGCTTAATAAATTAAGTACTTCCTGGTATGGTTACTGTACTGGTAACTCCCCAAAAGAATCTGGATTGTGGTGAGGGAACAGAGAAAAAAGCTCATTTAGGACCTGCACTTACGAAGGGATTAGGCATCTATATATCAGAAAGTAAACCTTCTGAGAATAAAAACAGCTGGAGCTTGTTAAGGTAATTACACAGGGGAAAGGATAATGTACTGGGAACTCCTCAGAAGAATCTGATTTGTGGTGAGGGGAGAGAGATAAAAGCTCTTTTAGGAACGACATGAACATGCTGGGTACGTAGCTGTTTATCAGTAAATATCTCCACTGAGATTAAGAAAAGCAGTAGCTTAATAAATTAAGTACTTCCTGGTATGGTTACTGTACTGGTAAATCCCCAAAAGACTCTGGATTGTGGTGAGGGAACAGAGAAAGAAGCTCATTTAGGACCTGCACTTACGAAGGGGTAGGCAGCTGTATATCAGGGAGTAAACCTTCTGTGAATAAAAAACAGCTGGAGCTTGTTAAGGTAATTACACGGGGGAAAGGATAATGTACCGGGAACTCCTCAGAAGAATCTGATTTGTGGTGAGGGGAGAGAGATAAAAGCGCATTTAGGAACGACATGAACATGCTGCGTAGGTAGCTGTTTATCAGTAAATATCTCCACTGAGATTAAGAAAAGCAGTAGCTTAATAAATTAAGTACTTCCTGGTATTGTTACTGTACTGGTAACTCCCCAAAAGAATATGGATTGTGGTGAGTGAACAGAGAAAAAAGCTCATTTAGGACCTGCACTTACGAAGGGGGTAGGCAGCTGTATATCAGGGAGTAAACCTTCTGAGAATAAAAACAGCTGGAGCTTGTTAAGGTAATTACACGGGGAAAGGATAATGTACTGGGAACTCCTCAGAAGAATCTGATTTGTGTTGAGGGGAGAGAGATAAAAGCTCATTTAGGAACGACATGAACATGCTGCATAGGTAGCTTTTTATCAGTAAATATCTCCACTGAGATTAAGAAAAGCAGTAGTTTAATAAATTAAGTACTTCCTGGTATGGTTACTTTACTGTTAACTCCCCAAAAGAATCTGGATTGTGGTGAGGGAACAGAGAAAAAAGCTCATTTAGGACCTGCACTTACGAAGGGGGTAGGCAGCTGTATATCAGGGAGTAAACCTTCTGGGAATAAAAACAGCTGGAGCTTGTTAAGGTAATTACACAGGGGAAAGGATAATGTACTGGGAACTCCTCAGAAGAATCTGATTTGTGGTGAGGGGAGAGAGATAAAAGCTCATTTAGGAACGACATGAACATGCTGGGTACGTAGTTGTTTACCAGTAAATATCTCCACTGAGATAAAGAAAAGCAGTAGCTTAATAAATTAAGTACTTCCTGGTATAGTTACTGTACTGGTAACTCCCCAAAAGAATCAGGATTGTGATGAGGGAACAGAGAAAAAAGCTCATAAAGGACCTGCACTTACGAAGGGGTTAGGCGTCTATATATCAGAGAGTAAACCTTCTGAGAATAAATATAGCTGGAGCTTGTTAAGGTAATTACACGGGGGAAAGGATAATGTACTGGAAACTCCTCAGAAAAATCTGATTTGTGGTGAGGGGAGAGAGATAAAAGCTCATTTAGGAACGACATGAACATGCTGCATAGGTAGCTGTTTATCAGTAAATATCTCCACTGAGATTAAGAAAAGCAGTAGCTTAATAAATTAAGAACTTCCTGGTATGGATACTGTACTGGTAACTCCCAAAATAATCTGGATTGTGGTGAGGGAACAGAGAAAAAAGCTCATTTAGGACCTGCACTTACGAAGGGGGTAGGCAGCTCTATATCAGGGAGTAAACCTTCTGAGAATAAAAACAGCTGGAGCTTGTTAAGGTAATTACACAGTGGAAAGGATAATGTACTGGGAACTCCTCAGAAGGATCTGATTTTTGGTGAGGGGAGAGAGATAAAAGCTCATTTAGGAACGACATGAACATGCTGCGTAGGTAGCTGTTTATCAGTAAATATCTCCACTGAGATTAAGAATAGCAGTAGCTTAATAAATTAAGTGTTTCCTGGTATGGTTACTGTACTGGTAACTCCCCAAAAGAATCTGGATTGTGGTGAGGGAACAGAGAAAAAATCTCATTTAGGACCAGCACTTACGAAGGGGGTAGGCAGCTGTATATCAGGGAGTAAACCTTCTGAGAATAAAAACAGCTGGAGCTTGTTAAGGTAATTACACAGGGGAAAGGATAATGTACTGGGAATTCCTCAGAAGAATCTGATTTGTGGTGAGGGGAAAGAGATAAAAGCTCATATAGGAACGACATGAACATGCTGCGTAGGTAGCTGTTTATCAGTAAATATCTCCACTGAGATTAAGAAAAGCAGTAGCTTAATAAATTAAGTACTTCCTGGTATGGTTACTATACTGGTAACTCCCCAAAAGAATCTGATTGTGGTGAGGGAACAGAGAAAAAAGCTCATTTAGGACCTGCACTTACGAAGGGGGTAGGCAGCTGTATATCAGGGAGTAAACCTTCTGAGAATAGAAACAGCTGGAGCTTGTTAAGGTAATTACACAGTCGAAAGCATAATGTTCTGGGAACTCCTCAGAAGAATCTGATTTGTGGTGAGGGGAGAGAGATAAAAGCTCATTAAGGAACGACATGAACATGCTGCGTAGGTAGCTGTTTATCAGTTAATATCTCCACTGAGATTAAGAAAAGCAGTAGCTTAATAAATTAAGTACTTCCTGGTATGGTTACTGTACTGGTAACTCCCCAAAAGAATCTGTATTGTGGTGAGGGAACAGAGAAAAAAGCTCATTTAGGACCTGCACTTACGAAGGGGGTAGGCAGCTGTATATCAGGGAGTAAACCTTCTGAGAATAAAAACAGCTGGAGCTTGTTAAGGTAATTACACGGGGGAAAGGATAATGTACTGGGAACTTCTCAGAAGAATCTGATTTGTGGTGAGGGGAGAGAGATAAAAGCTCATTTAGGAACGACATGAACATGCTGCATAGGTAGCTGTTTATCAGTAAATATCTCCACTGAAATTAAGAAAAGCAGTAGCTTAATAAATTAAGTACTTCATGGTATGGTTACTGTACTGGTAACTCCCCAAATAATCTGGATTGTGGTGAGGGAACAGGAAAAAAGCTCATTTAGGACCTGCATTTACGAAGGGGGTACGCAGCTGTATATCAGGGAGTAAACCTTCTGAGAATAAAAACAGCTGGAGTTTGTTAAGGTAATTACACAGGGTAAAGGATAATGTACTGGGAACTCCTCAGAAGAATCTGATTTGTGGTGAGGGAAGAGCAATAAAAGCTCATTTAGGAACGACATGAACGTGCTGCGTAGGTAGCTGTTTATCAGTAAATATCTCCGCTGAGATTAAGAAAAGCAGTAGCTTAATAAGTTAAGTTCTTCCTGGTATGGTTACTGTACTGGTAACTCCCCAAAAAAATCTGGTTTGTGGTGAGGGAACAGAGAAAAAAGCTCATTTAGGACCTGCACTTACGAAGGGGATAGGCAGCTGTATATCAGGGAGTAAACCTTCTGAGAATAAAAACAGCTGGAGCTTGTTAAGGTAATTACACAGGGGAAAGGATAATGTACTGGGAACTTCTCAGAAGAATCTGATTTGTGGTGAGGGGAGAGAGATAAAAGCTCATTTATGAAAGACATGATCATGCTGCATACGTAGCTGTTATCAGTAAATATCTCCACTGAGATTAAGAAAAGCAGTAGCATAATAAATTAAGTACTTCCCCTGGTATGGATACTGTACTGGTAACTTCCCAAAAGAATCTGGATTGTAGTTAGGGACAGAGAAAAAAGCTCATTTAGGAACGACATGAACATGCTGCGTAGGTAGCCGTTTATCAGTAAATATCTCCACTGAGATTAAGAACAGCAGTAGCTTAATAAAGTAAGTACTTCCTGGTATTGTTACTGTACTGGTAACTCCCCAAAAGAATCTGGATTGTGGTGAGGGAACAGCGGAAAAAGCTCATTTAGGACCTGCACTTACGAAGGGGGTAGGCAGCTGTATATCAGGGAGTAAACCTTCTGAGAAAAAAAAACAGCTGGAGCTTGTTAAGGTAATTACACAGGGGAAAGGATAATGTACTGGGAACTCCTCAGAAGAATCTGATTTGTGGTGAGCGGAGAGAGATAAAAGCTCATTTAGGAACGACATGAACATGCTGCGTAGGTAGCTGTTTATCAGTAAATATCTCCACTGAGATTAAGAAAAGCAGTAGCTTAATAAATTAAGTACTTCCTGGTATGGTTACTGTACTGGTAACTCCCCAAATGAATCTGGATTGTGGTGAGGGAACATCGGAAAAACCTCATTTAGGACCTGCACTTACGAAGGGGGTAGGCAGCTGTATATCAGGGAGTAAACCTTCGGAGAATAAAAACAGCTGGAGCTTGTTAAGGTAATTACACAGGGGAAAGGATAATGTACTGGGAACTCCTCAGAAGAATCTGATTTTTGGTGAGGGGAGAGAGATAAAAGCTCATTTAGGAACGACATGAACATGCTGCGTAGGTAGCTGTTTATCAATAAATATCTCCACTGAGATTAAGAACAGCAGTAGCTTAATAAATTAAGTACTTCCTGGTATGGTTACTGTACTGGTAACTCCCCAAAGAATCTGGATTGTGGTGAGGGAACACCGGAAAAAGCTCATTTAGGACCTGCAATTATGAAGGGGGTAGGCAGCTGTATATCAGGGAGTAAACCTTCTGAGAATAAAAACAGCTGGAGCTTGTTAAGGTAATTACACAGAGGAAAGGATAATGTACTGGGAACTCCTCAGAAGAATCTGATTTGTGGTGAGGGGAGAGAGATAAAAGCTCATTTAGGAACGACATGAACATGCTGCGTAGGTAGCTGTTATCAGTAAATATCTCCACTGAGATTAAGAACAGCAGTAGCTTAATAAATTAAGTACTTCCTGGTATTGTTACTGTACTGGTAACTCCCCAAAAGAATCTGGATTGTTGTGAGGGAACAGCGGAAAAAGCTCATTTAGGACCTGCACTTACGAAGGGGGTAGGCAGCTGTATATCAGGGAGTATCCCTTCTGGGAATAAAAACAGCTGGAGCTTGTTAAGGTAATTACACAGGGGAAAGGAAAATGTACTGGGAACCCCTCAGAAGAATCTGATTTGTGGTGAGTGGAGAGAGATAAAAGCTCATTTAAGAACGACATGAACATGCAGCGTAGGTAGCTGTTTATCAGTAAATATCTCCACTGAGATTAAGAAAAGCAGTAGCTTAATAAATTAAGTACATCCCGGTATGGTTACTGTACTGGTAACCTCCCCAAAAGAATCTGGATTGTGGTGAGGGAACAGAGAAAAAAGCTCATTTAGGACCTGCACTTACGAAGGGGGTAGGCAGCTGTATATCAGGGAGTAAACCTTCTGAGAATAAAAACAGCTGGAGATTGTTAAGGTAATTACACAGGGGAAAGGAAAATGTACTGGGAACCCCTCAGAAGAATCTGATTTGTGGTGAGGGGAGAGAGATAAAAGCTCATTTAGGAACGACATGAACATGCTGCGTAGGTAGCTGTTCATCAGTAAATATCTCCACTGAGATTAAGAAAAGCAGTAGCTTAATAAATTAAGTACTTCCTGGTATGGTTACTGTACTGGTAACTCCCCAAAAGAATCTGGATTGTGGTGAGGGAAGAGAGAAAAAAGCTCATTTAGGACGTGCACTTACGAAGGGGGTAGGCAGCTGTATATCAGGGAATAAACCTTCTGAGACTAAAAACAGCTGGAGCTTGTTAAGGTAATTACACAGGGGAAAGGATAATGTACTGGGAACTCCTCAGAAGAATCTGATTTGTGGTGAGGGGAGAGAGATAAAAGCTCATTTAGGAACGACATGAACGTCCTGCATCCGTAGCTGTTTATCAGTAAATATCTCCACTGAGATTAAGAAAAGCAGTAACTTAATAAATTAAGTACTTCCTGGTATGGTTACTGTACTGGTAACTCCCCAAAAGAATCTGGATTGTGGTGAGGGAACAGAGAAAAAAGCTCATTTAGGACCTGCACTTACGAAGGGGGTAGGCAGCTGTATATCAGGGAGTAAACCTTCTGAGAATAAAAACAGCTGGAGCTTGTTAAGGTAATTACACAGGGGAAAGGAAAATGTACTGGGAACCCCTCAGAAGAATCTGATTTGTGGTGAGGGGAGAGAGATAAAAGCTCATTTAGGAACGACATGAACATGCTGCATAGATAGCTGTTTATCAGTAAATATCTCCACTGAGATTAAGAAAAGCAGTAGCTTAATAAATTAAGTACTTCCTGGTATGGTTACTGTACTGGTAACTCCCCAAAAGAATCTGGATTGTGGTGAGGGAAGAGAGAAAAAAGCTCATTTAAGACCTGCACTTACGAAGGGGGTAGGCAGCTGTATATCAGGGAGTAAACCTTCTGAGAATAAAAACAGCTGGAGCTTGTTAAGGTAATTACACAGGGGAAAGGATAATGTACTGGGAACTCCTCAGAAGAATCTGATTTGTGGTGAGCGGAGAGAGATAAAAGCTCATTTAGGAACGACATGAACATGCTGCGTAGGTAGCTGTTTATCAGTAAATATCTCCACTGAGATTAAGAAAAGCAGTAGCTTAATAAATTAAGTACTTCCTGGTATGGTTACTGTACTGGTAACTCCCCAAGTGAATCTGGATTGTGGTGAGGGAACATCGGAAAAACCTCATTTAGGACCTGCACTTACGAAGGGGGTAGGCAGCTGTATATCAGGGAGTAAACCTTCTGAGAATAAAAACAGCTGGAGCTTGTTAAGGTAATTACACAGGGGAAAGGATAATGTACTGGGAACTCCTCAGAAGAATCTGATTTGTGGTGAGGGGAGAGAGATAAAAGCTCATTTAGGAACGACATGAACATTCTGCGTACGTAGCTGTTTATCAGTAAATATCTCCACTGAAATTAAGAAAAGCAGTAGCTTAATAAATTAAGTACTTCATGGTATGGTTACTGTACTGGTAACTCCCCAAAAGAATCTGGATTGTGGTGAGGGAACAGAAAAAAAGCTCATTTAGGACCTGCATTTACGAAGGGGGTACGCAGCTGTATATCAGGGAGTAAACCTTCTGAGAATAAAAACAGCTGGAGTTTGTTAAGGTAATTACACAGGGGAAAGGATAATGTACTGGGAACTCCTCAGAACAATCTGATTTGTGGTGAGGGGAGAGAGATAAAAGCTCATTTAGGAACGACATGAACATTATGCGTACGTAGCTGTTTATCAGTAAATATCTCCACAGAGATTAAGAAAAGCAGTAGCTTAATAAATTAAGTACTTCCTGGTATGGTTACTGTACTGGTACCTCCCCAAAAGAATCTGGATTGTGGTGAGGGAACAGAGAAAAAAGCTCATTTAGGACCTGCACTTACGAAGGGGGTAGGCAGTTGTATATCAGAGAGTAAACCTTCTGAGAATAAAAACAGCTGGAGATTGTTAAGGTAATTACACAGGGGAAAGGATAATGTACTGGGAACTCCTCAGAAGGAATCTGATTTGTGGTGAGGGGAGAGAGATAAAAGCTCATTTAGGAACGACATGAACATGCTGCGTAGGTAGCTGTTTATCAGTAAATATATCCACTGAGATTAAGAAAGCAGTAGCTTAATAAATTAAGTACTTCCTGGTATGTTTACTGTACTGGAAACTCCCCAAAAGAATCTGGATTGTGGTGAGGGAACAGAGAAAAAAGCTCATTTAGGACCTGCACTTACGAAGTGGGTAGGCAGCAGTATATCAGGGAGTAAACCTTCTGAGAATAAAAACAGCTGGAGCTTGTTAAGGTAATTACACAGGGGAAAGGATAATGTACTGGGAACTCCTCAGAAGAATCTGATTTGTGGTGAGGGGAGAGAGATAAAAGCTCATTTAGGAACGACATGAACATGCTGCGTAGGTAGCTGTTTATCAGTAAATATCTCCACTGAGATTAAGACAAGCAGTAGCTTAATAAATTAAGTACTTCCTGGTATGGTTACTGTACTGGTCACTCCCCAAAAGAATCTGCATTGTGGTGAGGGAACAGAGAAAAAGGCTCATTTAGGACCTGCACTTACGAAGGGGGTAGGCAGCTGTATATCAGGAGTAAACCTTCTGAGAATAAAAACATCTGGAGCTTGTTAAGGTAATTACACATGGGAAAGGACAATGTACTGGGAACTCCTCAGAAGAATCTGATTTGTGGTGAGGGGAGAGAGATAAAAGCTCATTTAGGAACGACATGGACATGTTGCGTAGGTAGCTGTTTATGAGTAAATATCTCAACTGAGATTAAGAAAAGCAGTAGCTTAATAAATTAAGTACTTCCTGGTATGGTTACTGTACTGGTAACTTCCCAAAAGAACCTGGATTGTGGTGAGTGAACAGAGAAAAAAGCTCATTTAGGACCTGCACTTACGAAGGGGGTAGGCAGCTGTATATCAGGAGTAAACCTTCTGAGAATAAAAACAGCTGGAGCTTGTTAAGGTAATTACACAGGGGAAAGGATAATGAACTGGGAACTCCTCAGAAGAATCTGATTTGTGGTGAGGGGAGGGAGATAAAAGCTCATTTAGGAACGACATGAACGTGCTGCGTAGGTAGCTGTTTATCAGTAAATATCTCCGCTGAGATTAAGAAAAGCAGTAGCTTAATAAGTTAAGTTCTTCCTGGTATGGTTACTGTACTGGTAACTCCCCAAAAAAATCTGGTTTGTGGTGAGGGAACAGAGAAAAAAGCTCATTTAGGACCTGCACTTACGAAGGGGATAGGCAGCTGTATATCAGGGAGTAAACATTCTGAGAATAAAAACAGCTGGAGCTTGTTAAGGTAATTACACAGTGGAAAGGATAATGTACTGGGAACTTCTCAGAAGAATCTGATTTGTGGTGAGGGGAGAGATAAAAGCTCATTTATGAAAGACATGATCATGCTGCATACGTAGCTGTTTATCAGTAAATATCTCCACTGAGATTAAGAAAAGCAGTAGCATAATAACTTAAGTACTTCCTGGTATGGATACTGTACTGGTAACTTCCCAAAAGAATCTGGATTGTGGTTAGGGAACAGAGAAAAAAGCTCATTTAGGAACGACATGAACATGCTGCGTAGGTAGCTGTTTATCAGTAAATATCTCCACTGAGATTAAGAAATGCAGTAGCTTAATAAATTAAGTACTTCCTGGTATGGTTACTGTACTGGTAACTCCCCAAAAGGATCAGGATTGTGGTGAGGGAACAGAGGAAAAAGCTCATTTAGGTCCTGCACTTATGAAGGGGGTAGGCAGCTGTATATCAGGGAGTAAACCTTCTGAGAATAAAAACAGCTGGAGCTTGTTAAGGTAATTACACAGGGGAAAGGATAATGAACTGGGAACTCCTCAGAAGAATCTGATTTGTGGTGAGGGGAGAGAGATAAAAGCTCATTTAGGAACGACATGAACATGCTGCATCCGTAGCTGTTTATCATTAAATATCTCCACTGAGATTAAGAGAAGCAGTAGCTTAATAAATTAAGTTCTTCCTGGTATGGTTACTGTACTGGTAACTCCCCAAAAGACTCTGGATTGTGGTGAGGGAACAGAGAATATTGCTCATTTAGGACCTGCACTTACGAAGGGGGTAGGCAGCTGTATATCAGGGAGTAAACCTTCTGAGAATAAAAACAGCTGGAGCATGTTAAGGTAATTACACAGGGAAAAGGATAATGTACTGGGAACTCCTCAGAAGAATCTGATTTGGGGTGAGGGGAGATAGATAAAAGCTCATTTAGGAACGACATGAAAATGCTGCATAGGTAGCTGTTTATCAGTAAATATCTCCACTGTGATTAAGAAAAGCAGTAGCTTAATAAATTAAGTACTTCCTTGTATGGTTACTGTACTGGTAACTCCCCAAAAGAATCTGGATTGTGGTGAGGGAACAGAGAAAAAAGCTCATTTAGGACCTGCATTACGAAGGGGGTAGGCAGCTGTATATCAGGGAGCAAACCTTCTGAGAATAAAAACAGCTGGAGCTTGTTAAGGTAATTACACAGGGGAAAGGATAATATACTGGGAACTCCTCAGAAGAATCTGATTTGTGGTGAGGGGAGAGAGATAAAAGCTCATTTAGGAACGACATGAACATTATGCGTACGTAGCTGTTTATCAGTAAATATCTCCACAGAGATTAAGAAAAGCAGTAGCTTAATAAATTAAGTACTTCCTGGTATGGTTACTTTACTGGTACCTCCCCAAAAGAATCTGGATTGTGGTGAGGGAACAGAGAAAAAAGCTCATTTAGGACCTGCACTTACGAAGGGGGTAGGCAGTTGTATATCAGAGAGTAAACCTTCTGAGAATAAAAACAGCTGGAGATTGTTAAGGTAATTACACAGGGGAAAGGATAATGTACTGGGAACTCCTCAGAAGAATCTGATTTGTGGTGAGGGGAGAGAGATAAAAGCTCATTTAGGAACGACATGAACATGCTGCGTAGGTAGCTGTTTATCAGTAAATATATCCACTGAGATTAAGAAAAGCAGTAGCTTAATAAATTAAGTACTTCCTGGTATGTTTACTGTACTGGAAACTCCCCAAAAGAATCTGGATTGTGGTGAGGGAACAGAGAAAAAAGCTCATTTAGGACCTGCACTTACGAAGTGGGTAGGCAGCAGTATATCAGGGAGTAAACCTTCTGAGAATAAAAACAGCTGGAGCTTGTTAAGGTAATTACACAGGGGAAAGGATAATGTACTGGGAACTCCTCAGAAGAATCTGATTTGTGGTGAGGGGAGAGAGATAAAAGCTCATTTAGGAACGACATGAACATGCTGCGTAGGTAGCTGTTTATCAGTAAATATCTCCACTGAGATTAAGACAAGCAGTAGCTTAATAAATTAAGTACTTCCTGGTATGGTTACTGTACTGGTCACTCCCCAAAAGAATCTGCATTGTGGTGAGGGAACAGAGAAAAAGGCTCATTTAGGACCTGCACTTACGAAGGGGGTAGGCAGCTGTATATCAGGGAGTAAACCTTCTGAGAATAAAAACACCTGGAGCTTGTTAAGGTAATTACACATGGGAAAGGACAATGTACTGGGAACTCCTCAGAAGAATCTGATTTGTGGTGAGGGGAGAGAGATAAAAGCTCATTTAGGAACGACATGGACATGTTGCGTAGGTAGCTGTTTATGAGTAAATATCTCCACTGAGATTAAGAAAAGCAGTAGCTTAATAAATTAAGTACTTCCTGGTATGGTTACTGTACTGGTAACTTCCCAAAAGAACCTGGATTGTGGTGAGTGAACAGAGAAAAAAGCTCATTTAGGACCTGCACTTACGAAGGGGGTAGGCAGCTGTATATCAGGGAGTAAACCTTCTGAGAATAAAAACAGCTGGAGCTTGTTAAGGTAATTACACAGGGGAAAGGATAATGAACTGGGAACTCCTCAGAAGAATCTGATTTGTGGTGAGGGGAGGGAGATAAAAGCTCATTTAGGAACGACATGAACATGCTGCATCCGTAGCTGTTTATCATTAAATATCTCCACTGAGATTAAGAGAAGCAGTAGCTTAATACATTAAGTTCTTCCTGGTATGGATACTGTACTGGTAACTCCCCAAAAGACTCTGGATTGTGGTGAGGGAACAGATAATAAAGCTCATTTAGGACCTGCACTTACGAAGGGGGTAGGCAGCTGTATATCAGGGAGTAAACCTTCTGAGAATAAAAACAGCTGGAGCTTGTTAAGGTAATTACACAGGGCAAAGGATAATGTACTGGGAACTCCTCAGAAGAATCTGATTTGGGGTGAGGGGAGAGAGATAAAAGCTCATTTAGGAACGACATGAACATGCTGCGTAGGTAGCTGTTTATCAGTAAATATCTCCACTGAGATTAAGAAAAGCAGTAGCTTAATAAATTAAGTACTTCCTGGTATGGTTACTGTACTGGTAACTCCCCAAAAGAATCTGGATTGTGGTGAGGGAACAGAGAAAAAAGCTCATTTAGGACCTGCACTTACGAAGGGGGTAGGCAGCTGTATATTAGGGAGTAAACCTTCTGGAAATAAAAACAGCTGGAGCTTGTTAAGGTAATTACACAGGGGAAAGGATAATGTACTGGGAACTCCTCAGAAGAATGTGATTTGTGGTGAGGGGAGATAGATAAAAGCTCATTTAGGAACGACATGAAAATGCTGCATAGGTAGCTGTTTATCAGTAAATATCTCCACTGTGATTAAGAAAAGCAGTAGCTTAATAAATTAAGTACTTCCTGGTATGGTTACTGTACTGGTATCTCTCCAAAAGAATCTGGATTGTGGTGAGGGAACAGAGAAAAAAGCTCATTTAGGACCTGCATTACGAAGGGGGTAGGCAGCTGTATATCAGGGAGCAAACATTCTGAGAATAAAAACAGCTGGAGCTTGTTAAGGTAATTACACAGGGGAAAGGATAATGTACTGGGAACTCCTCAGAAGAATCTCATTTGTGGTGAGGGGAGAGAGATAAAAGCTCATTTAGGAACGACATGAACATTGTGCGTACGTAGCTGTTTATCAGTAAATATCTCCACAGAGATTAGGAAAAGCAGTAGCTTAATAAATTAAGTACTTCCTGGTATGGTTACTGTACTGGTAACTCCCCAAAAGAATCTGGATTGTGGTGAGGGAACAGAGAAAAAAGCTCATTTAGGACCTGCACTTACGAAGGGGGTAGGCAGGTGTATATCAGGGAGTAAACCTTCTGAGAATAAAAACAGCTGGAGCTTGTTAAGGTAATTACACAGGGGAAAGAATAATGTACTGGGAACTCCTCAGAAGAATCTGATTTGTGGTGAGGGGAGAGAGATAAAAGCTCATTTAGGAACGACATGAACATGCTGCGTAGGTAGCTCTTTATCAGTAAATATCTCCACTGAGATTAAGAAAAGCAGTAGCTTAATAAATTACGTACTTCCTGGTATGGAAACTGTACTGGTAACTCCCCAAAAGTATCTGGATTGTGGTGAGGGAACAGAGAAAAAAGCTCACTTAGGAACGACATGAACATGCTGCGTAGGTAGCTGTTTATCAGTAAATATCTCCACTGAGATTAAGAAAAGCAGTAGCTTAATAAATTAAGTACTTCCTGGTATGGTTATTGTACTGGTAACTCCCCAAAAGAATCTGGATTGTGGTGAGGGAACAGAGAAAAAAGCTCATTTAGGACCTGCACTTACGAAGGGGGTAGGCAGCTGTATATCAGGGAGTAAACCTTCTGAGAATAAAAACAGCTAGAGCTTGTTAAGGTAATTACACAGGGGAAAGGATAATGTACTGGGAACTCCTCAGAAGAATCTGATTCGTGGTGAGTGGAGAGAGATAAAAGCTCATTTAGGAACGACATGAACATGTTGCGTAGGTAGCTGTTTATCAGTAAATATCTCCACTGAGATTAAGAAAAGCAGTAGCTTAATAAATTATGTACTTCCTGGTATGGTTACTGTACTGGTAACTACCCAAAAGAATCTGTATTGTGGTGAGGGAACAGAGAAAAAGCTCCTTTTGGACCTGCACATACGAAGGGGGTAGGCAGCTGCATATCAGGGAGTAAACCTTCTGAGAATAAAAACAGCTGGAGCTTGTTAAGGTAATTACACAGGGGAAAGGATAATGTACTGGGAACTCCTCAGAAGAATCTGATTCGTGGTGAGTGGAGAGAGATAAAAGCTCATTTAGGAACGACATGAACATGCTGCGTAGGTAGCTCTTTATCAGTAAATATCTCCACTGAGATTAAGAAAAGCAGTAGCTTAATAAATTAAGTACTTCCTGGTATGGTTACTCTACTGGTAACTACCCAAAAGAATCTGTATTGTGGTGAGGGAACAGAGAAAAAGCTCCTTTAGGACCTGCACTTACGAAGGGGGTAGGCAGCTGTATATCAGGGAGTAAACCTTCTGAGAATAAAAACAGCTGGAGCTTGTTAAGGTAATTACACAGGGGAAAGGATAATGTACTGGGAACTCCTCAGAACAATCTGATTTGTGGTGAGGGGAGAGAGATTAAAGCTCATTTAGGAACGACATGAACATGCTGCGTAAGTAGCTGTTTATTAGTAAATATCTCCACTGAGATTAAGAAAAGCAGTAGCTTAGTAAATTAAGTACTTCCTGGTATGGTTACTGTACTGGTAACTCCCCAAAAGAATCTGGATTGTGGTGAGGGAACAGAGAAAAAAGCTCATTTAGGACCTGCAATTACGAAGGGGGTAGGCAGCTGTATATCAGGGAGTATCATTTCTGAGAATAAAAACAGCTGGAGCTTGTTAAGGTAATTACACAGGGGAAAGGATAATGTACTGGGAACTCCTCAAAAGAATCTGATTTGTGGTGAGGGGAGAGAGAAAAAAGCTCATTTATGAATGACATGAAAATGCTGCATACGTAGCTGTTTATCAGTAATTATCTCCACTGAGATTAAGAAAAGAAGTAGCTTAATAAATTAAGTACTTCCTGGTATGGAAACTGTACTGGTAACTCCCCAAAAGTATCTGGATTGTGGTGAGGGAACAGAGAAAAAAGCTCATTTAGGAACGACATGAACATGCTGCGTAGGTAGCTGTTTATCAGTAAATATCTCCACTGAGATTAAGAAAAGCAGTAGCTTAATAAGTTAAGTACTTCCTGGTATGGTTACTGTACTGGTAACTCCCCAAAAGAATCTGGATTGTGGTGAGGGAACAGAGAAAAAAGCTCATTTAGGACCTGCACTTACGAAGGGGGTAGGCAGCTGTATATCAGGGAGTAAATCTTCTGAGGATAAAAACAGCTGGGGCTTGTTAAGGTAATTACACAGAGCAAAGGATAATGTACTGGGAACACCTCAGAAGAATCTGATTTGTGGGGAGGGGAGAGAGATAAAAGCTCATTTAGGAACGACTTGAACATGCTGCGTAGGTAGCTGTTTATCAGGAAATATCTCCACTGAGATTAAGAAAAGCAGTAGCTTAATAAATAAAGTACTTCCTGGTATGGTTACTGTACTGGTAACTCCCCAAAAGAATCTGGATTGTGGTGAGGGAACAGAGAAAAAAGCTCATTTAGGACCTGCACTTACGAAGGGGGTAGGCAGCTGTATATCAGGGAGTAAACCTTCTGAGAATAAAAACAGCTGGAGCTTGTTAAGGTAATTACACAGGGGAAAGGATAATGTACTGGGAACTCCTCAGAAGAATCTGATTCGTGGTGAGGGGAGAGAGAAAAAAGCTCATTTAGGAACGACATGAAAATGCTGCCTACGTAGCTGTTTATCAGTAAATATCTCCACTGAGACTAAGAAAAGCAGTAGCTTAATAAATTAAGTACTTCCTGGTATGGATACTGTACTGGTAACTCCCCAAATGTATCTGGATTGTGGTGAGGGAACAGAGAAAAAAGCTCATTTAGGAACGACATGAACATGCTGTGTAGGTAGCTGTTTATCAGTAAATAGCTCCACTGAGATTAAGAAAAGCAGTAGCTTAATAAATTAAGTACTTCCTGGGATGGTTACTGTACTGGTAACTCCCCAAAAGAATCTGGATTGTGGTGAGGGAACAGAGAAAAAAGCTCATTTAAGACCTGCACTTACGAAGGGGGTAGGCAGCTGTATATCAGGGAGTAAACCTTCTGAGAATAAAAACAGCTGGAGCTTGTTAAGGTAATTACACAGGGGAAAGGATAATGTACTGGGAACTCCTGAGTAGAATCATATTTGTGGTGAGGGGAGAGAGATAAAAGCTCTTTTAGGAACGACATGAACATGCTGCATAGGTAGCTGTTTATCAGTAAATATCTCCACTGAGATTAAGAAAAGCAGTAGCTTAATAATTTAAGTACTTCCTGGTATGTTTATTGTACTGGTAACTCCCCAAAAGAATCTGGATTGTGCTGAGGGAACAGAGAAAAAAGCTCATTCAGGAATTGCACTTACGAAGAGGGTAGGCAGTTGTATATCAGGGAGTAAACCTTCTGAGAATAAAAACAGCTGGAGCTTGTTAATGTAATTACACAGGGGAAAGGATAATGTACTGGGAACTCCTCAGAAGAATCTGATTTGTGATGAGGGGAGAGAGATAAAAGCTCATTAAGGAACGACATGAACATGCTGCGTAGGTAGGTGTTTATCAGTAAATATCTCCACTGAGATTAAGAAAAGCAGTAGCTTAATAAATTAAGAACTTCCTGGTATGGTTACTGTACTGGTAACTCCCCAAAAGAATCTTGATTGTGGTGAGGGGACAGAGAAAAAAGCTCATTTAGGACCTGCACTTACGAAGGGGGTAGGCAGCTGCATATCAGTCAGTATCGCTTCTGAGAATTAAAACAGCTGGAGCTTGTTAAGGTAATTACACAGGGGAAAGGATAATGTACTGGGAACTCCTCAAAAGAATCTGATTTGTGGTGAGGGTAGAGAGATAAAAGCTCATTTAGGAACAACATGAACATGCTGCATACCTAGCTGTTTATCAGTAAATATCTCCACTGAGATTAAGAAAAGCAGTAACTTAATAATTTAAGTTCTTCCTGGTATGGATACTGTACTGGTACCTCCCCAAAAGAATCTGGATTGTGGTGAAGGAACAGAGAAAAAAGCTCATTTAGGAACGACATGAACATGCTGCGTAGGTAGCCGTTTATCAGTAAATATCTCCACTGAGATTATGAAAAGCAGTAGCTTAATAAATTAAGTACTTCCTGGTATGGTTACTGTACTGGTAACTCCCCAAAAGAATCTGGATTGTGGTGAGGGAACAGAGAAAAAAGCTCATTTAGGACCTGCACGTACGAAGGGGGTAGCCAGCAGTATAGCAGGGAGTAAACCTTCTGAGAATAAAAACAGCTGGAGCTTGTTAAGTTAATTACACAGGGGAAAGGATAATGTACTGGGAACTCCTCAGAAGAATCTGATTTGTGGTGAGGGGAGAGAGATAAAAGCTCATTTAGGAACGACATGAACGTGCTGCGTAGGTAGCTGTTTATCAGTAAATATCTCCACAGAGATTAAGAAAAGCAGTAGCTTAATAAATTAAGTACTTCCTGGTATGGTTACTGTACTGGTAACTCCCCAAAAGAATCTGGATTGTGGTGAGGGAACAGAGAAAAAAGCTCATTTAAGACCTGCAATTACGAACGGGGTAGGCAGCTGTATATCAGGGAGTATCGCTTCTGAGAATAAAAACAGCTGGAGCTTGTTAAGGTAATTACACAGGGGAAAGGATAATGTACTGGGAACTCCTCAGAAGAATCTGATTTGTGGTGAGGGGAGAGAGAAAAAAGCTCATTTAGGAACGACATGAACATACAGCATACGTAGCTGTTTATCAGTAAATATCTCCACTGAGATTAAGAAAAGCAGTAGCTTAATAAATTAAGTACTTCCTGGTATGGATACTGTACTGGTAACTCCCCAAAAGTATCTGGATTGTGGTGAGGGAACAGAGAAAAAAGCTCATTTAGGAACGACATGAACATGCTGCGTAGGTAGCTGTTTATCAGTAAATAGCTCCACTGAGATTAAGAAAAGCAGTAGCTTAATAAATTAAGTACTTCCTGGGATGGTTACTGTACTGGTAACTCCCCAAAAGAATCTGGATTGTGGTGAGGGAACAGAGAAAAAAGCTCATTTAGGACCTGTACTTACGAAGGGGGTAGGCAGCTGTATATCAGGGAGTAAACCTTCTGACAATAAAAACAGCTGGAGCTTGTTAAGGTAATGACACAGGGGAAAGGATAATGTACTGGGAACTCCTCAGAAGAATCTGATTTGTGGTGAGGGGAGAGAGATAAAAGCTCATTTAGGAACGACATGAACATGCTGCGTAGGTAGCTGTTTATCAGTAAATAAATCCACTGAGATTAAGAAAATCAGTAGCTTAATAAATTAAGTACTTCCTGTTATGGTTACTGTACCGGTAAATCCCCAAAAGAATCTGGATTGTGGTGAGGGAACAGAGAAAAAAGCTCATTTAGGACCTGCACTTTCGAAGGGGGTAGGCAGCTGTATATCAGGGAGTAAACATTCTGAGAATAAAAACAGCTGGAGCTTGTTAAGGTAATTACACAGGGGAAAGGATAATGTACTGGGAACTCCTGAGTAGAATCAGATTTGTGGTGACGGGAGAGAGATAAAAGCTCTTTTAGGAACGACATGAACATGCTGCATCGGTAGCTGTATATCAGTAAATATCTCCACTGAGATTAAGAAAAGCAGTAGCTTAATAATTTAAGTACTTCCTGGTATGGTTATTTTACTGGTAACTCCCCAAAAGAATCTTGATTGTGCTGAGGGAACAGAGAAAAAAGCTCATTTAGGAATTGCACTTACGAAAGGGGTAGGCAGTTGTATATCAGGGAGTAAACCTTCTGAGAATAAAAACAGCTGGAGCTTGTTAATGTAATTACACAGGGGAAAGGATAATGTACTGGGAACTCCTCAGAAGAATCTGATTTGTGATGAGGGGAGAGATATAAAAGCTCCTTTAGGAACGACATGAACATGCTGCATAGGTAGCTGTTTATCAGTAAATATCTCCACTGAGATTTAGAAAAGCAGTAGCTTAATAAATTAAGTATTTCCTGGTATGGTTACTGTGCTGGTAACTCCCCAAAAGAATCTGGATTGTGGTGAGGGAACAGAGAAAAAAGCTCATTTATGACCTGCACTTACGAAGGGGGTAGGCCGCAGTATATCAGGGAGTAAACCTTCTGAGAATAAAAACAGCTGGAGCTTGTTAAGGTAATTACACAGGGGAAAGGATAATGTACTGGGAACTCCTCAATAGAATCTGATTCTGGTGAGGGGAGAGAGATAAAAGCTCATTTAGGAACGACATGAACAGGCTGCGTAGGTACTGTTTATCAGTAAATATCTCCACTGAGATTAAGAAAAGCAGTAGCTTAACGAATTAAGTACTTCCTGGTATGGTTTCTGTACTGGTAACTCCCCAAAAGAATCTGGATTGTGGTGAGGGAACAGAGAAAAAAGCTCATTTAGGACGTGCACTTACGAAGGGGGTAGGCAGCTGTATATCAGGGAGTAAACCTTCTGAGAATAAAATCAGCTGGAGCTTGTTAAGGTAATTACACAGGGGAAAGGATAATGTACTGGGAACTCCTCAGAAGAATCTGATTTGTGGTGAGGGGAGAGAGATAATAGCTCATATAGGAACGACATGAAGATGCTGCTTTGGTAGCTGTTTATCAGTAAATATCTCCACTGAGATTAAGAAAAGCAGTAGCTTAATAAATTAAGTACTTCCTGGTATGGTTACTGTACTTGTAACTCCCCAAAAGAATCTGGATTGTGGTGAGGGAAGAGAAAAAAGCTCATTTAGGACCTGCACTTACAAATGTGGTAGGCAGCTGTATATCAGAGAGTAAACATTCTGAGAATAAAAACAGCTGGAGCTTGTTAAGGTAATTACAGAGGGGAAAGGATAATGTACTGGGAACTCCTGAGTAGAATCAGATTTGTGGTGACGGGAGAGAGATAAAAGCTCTTTTAGGAACGACATGAACATGCGGCATAGGTTGCTGTTTATCAGTAAATATCTCCACTGAGATTAAGAAAAGCAGTAGCTTAACGAATTAAGTACTTCCTGGTATGGTTTCTGTACTGGTAACTCCCCAAAAGAATCTGGATTGTGGTGAGGGAACAGAGAAAAAAGCTCATTTAGGACCTGCACTAACGAAGGGGGTAGGCAGCTGAATATCAGGGACTAAACCTTCTGAGAATAAAAACAGCTGGAGCTTGTTAAGGTAATTACACAGGGGAAAGGATAATGTACTGGGAACTCCTAAGAAGAATCTGATTTGTGGTGAGGGGAGAGAGATAAAAGCTCATTTAGGAACGACATGAAGATGCTGCTTAGGTCGCTGTTTATCAGTAAATATCTCCACTGAGGTTAAGAAAAGCAGTAGCTTAATAAATTAAGTACTTCCTGGTATGGTTACTGTACTGGTAACTCCCCAAAAGAATCTGGATTGTGGTGAGGGAAGAGAAAAAAGCTCATTTAGGACCTGCACTTACGAAGGGGGTAGGCAGCTGTATATCAGGGAGTAAACCTTCTGAGAATAAAAACAGCTGGAGCTTGTTAAGGTAATTACACAGGGGAAAGGATAATGTACTGGGAACTCCTCAGATGAATCTGATTTGTGGTGATGGGAGAGAGATAAAAGCTCATTTAGGAACGACATGATCAGGCTGCGTACGTAGTTGTTTATCAGTAAATATCTCCCCTGAGATTAAGAAAAGCAGTAGCTTAATAAATAAAGTACTTCCTGGTATGGTTACTGTACTGGTAACTCCCCAAAAGAATCTGGATTGTGGTGAGGGAACAGAGAAAAAAGCTCATTTAGGACCTGCACTTACGAAGGGGGTAGGCAGCTGTATATCAGGGAGTAAACCTTCTGAGAATAAAAACAGCTGGAGCTTGTTAAGGTAATTACACAGGGGAAAGGATAATGTACTGGGAACTCCTCAGAAGAATCTGATTCGTGGTGAGGGGAGAGAGAAAAAAGCTCCTTTAGGAACGACATGAAAATGCTGCCTACGTAGCTGTTTATCAGTAAATATCTCCACTGAGACTAAGAAAAGCAGTAGCTTAATAAATTAAGTACTTCCTGGTATGGATACTGTACTGGTAACTCCCCAAAAGTATCTGGATTGTGGTGAGGGAACAGAGAAAAAAGCTCATTTAGGAACGACATGAACATGCTGCGTAGGTAGCTGTTTATCAGTAAATAGCTCCACTGAGATTAAGAAAAGCAGTAGCTTAATAAATTAAGTACTTCCTGGGATGGTTACTGTACTGGTAACTCCCCAAAAGAATCTGGATTGTGGTGAGGGAACAGAGAAAAAAGCTCATTTAGGACCTGCACTTACGAAGGGGGTAGGCAGCTGTATATCAGGGAGTAAACCTTCTGAGAATAAAAACAGCTGGAGCTTGTTAAGGTAATTACACAGGGGAAAGGATAATGTACTGGGAACTCCTGAGTAGAATCAGATTTGTGGTGACGGGAGAGAGATAAAAGCTCTTTTAGGAACGACATGAACATGCTGCATACGTAGCTGTTTATCAGTAAATATCTCCACTGAGATTAAGAAAAGCAGTAGCTTAATAATTTAAGTACTTCCTGGTATGTTTATTGTACTGGTAACTCCCCAAAAGAATCTGGATTGTGCTGAGGGAACAGAGAAAAAAGCTCATTTAGGAATTGCACTTACGAAGAGGGTAGGCAGTTGTATATCAGGGAGTAAACCTTCTGAGAATAAAAACAGCTGGAGCTTGTTAATGTAATTACACAGGGGAAAGGATAATGTACTGGGAACTCCTCAGAAGAATCTGATTTGTGATGAGGGGAGAGAGATAAAAGCTCATGAAGGAACGACATGAACATGCTGCGTAGGTAGCTGTTTATCAATAAATATCTCCACTGAGATTTAGAAAAGCAGTAGCTTAATAAATTAAGTACTTCCTGGTATGGTTACTGTACTGGTAACTCCCCAAAAGAATCTGGATTGTGGTGAGGGAACAGAGAAAAAAGCTCATTTAGGACCTGCACTTACGAAGGGGGTAGGCAGCTGCATATCAGGGAGTTTCGCTTCTGAGAATAAAAACAGCTGGAGCTTGTTAAGGTAATTACACAGGGGAAAGGATAATGTACTGGGAACTCCTCAAAAGAATCTGATTTGTGGTGAGGGTAGAGAGATAAAAGCTCATTTAGGAACAACATGAACATGCTGCATACCTAGCTGTTTATCAGTAAATATCTCCACTGAGATTAAGAAAAGCAGTAACTTAATAATTTAAGTACTTCCTGGTATGGATACTGTACTGGTACCTCCCCAAAAGAATCTGGATTGTGGTGAAAGAACAGAGAAAAAAGCTCATTTAGGAACGACATGAACATGCTGCGTAGGTAGCCGTTTATCAGTAAATATCTCCACTGAGATTATGAAAAGCAGTAGCTTAATAAATTAAGTACTTCCTGGTATGGTTACTGTACTGGTAACGCCCCAAAAGAATCTGGATTGTGGTGAGGGAACAGAGAAAAAAGCTCATTTAGGACCTGCACTTACGAAGGGGGTAGCCAGCTGTATGTCAGGGAGTAAACCTTCTGAGAATAAAAACAGCTGGAGCTTGTTAAGTTAATTACACAGGGGAAAGGATAATGTACTGGGAACTCCTCAGAAGAATCTGATTTGTGGTGAGGGGAGAGAGATAAAAGCTCATTTAGGAACGACATGAACGTGCTGCGTAGGTAGCTGTTTATCAGTAAATATCTCCACTGAGATTAAGAAAAGCAGTAGCTTAATAAATTAAGTACTTCCTGGTATGGTTACTGTACTGGTAACTCCCCAAAAGAATCTGGATTGTGGTGAGGGAACAGAGAAAAAAGCTCATTTAAACCTGCAATTACGAACGGGGTAGGCAGCTGTATATCAGGGAGTATCGCTTCTGAGAATAAAAACAGCTGGAGCTTGTTAAGGTAATTACACAGGGGAAAGGATAATGTACTGGGAACTCCTCAGAAGAATCTGATTTGTGGTGAGGGGAGAGAGAAAAAAGCTCATTTAGGAACGACATTAACATACAGCATACGTAGCTGTTTATCAGTAAATATATCCACTGAGATTAAGAAAAGCAGTAGCTTAATAAATTAAGTACTTCCTGGTATGGATACTGTACTGGTAACTCCCCAAAAGTATCTGGATTGTGGTGAGGGAACAGAGAAAAAAGCTCATTTAGAAACGACATGAACATGCTGCGTAGGTAGCTGTTTATCAGTAAGTATCTCCACTGAGATTAAGAAAAGCAGTAGCTTAATAAATTAAGTACTTCCTGGTATGGTTACTGTACTGGTAACTCCCCAAAAGAATCTGGATTGTGGTGAGTGAACAGAGAATAAAGCTCATTTAGGACCTGCACTTACGAAGGGGGTAAGCAGCTGTATATCAGGGAGTAAACCTTCTGAGAATAAAAACACCTGGAGCTTGTTAAGGTAATTACACAGGGGAGAGGATAATGTACTGAGAACTCCTCAGAAGAATCTGATTTGTGGTGAGGGGAGAGAGATAAAAGCTCATTTAGGAACGACATGAACATGCTGCGTAGGTAGTTGTTTATCAGTAAATATCTGCAAAGAGATTAAGAAAAGCAGTAGCTTAATAAATTAAGTACTTCCTGGTATGGTTACTGTACTGGTAACTTCCCAAAAGAATCTGGATTGTCGTGAGGGAACAGAGAAAAAATCTCATTTAGGACCTGCACTTACGAAGGTTGTAGGCAGCTGTTTATTAGGGAGTAAACATTCTGAGAATAAAAGCAGCTGGAGCTTGTTAAGGTCATTACACAGGGGAAAGGATAATGTACTGGGAATTCCTAAGAAGAATCTGATTTGTGGTGAGTGGAGAGAGAAAAAAACTCATTTAGGAACGACATGAATATGCTGCATACGTAGCTGTTTATCAGTAAATATCTCCAATGAGATTAAGAATAGCAGTAGCTTAATAAATTAAGTACTTCCTGGTATGGATACTGTACTGGTAACTCCCCAAAAGAATCTGGATTGTGGTGAGGGAACAGAGAAAAAAGCTCATTTAGGAACGACATGAACATGCTGCGTAGGAAGCTGTTTATCAGTAAATATCTCCACTGAGATTATGAAAAGCAGTAGCTTAATAAATTAAGTACTTCCTGGTATGGTTACTGTACTGGTAACTCCCCAAAAGAATCTGGATTGTGGTGAGGGAACAGAGAAAAAAGCTCATTTAGGACCTGCACTTACGAATGGGGTAGGCAGCTGTATATCAGGGAGTAAACCTTCTGAGAATGAAAACAGCTGGAGCTTGTTAAGGTAATTACACAGGGGAAGGATAATGTACTGGGAACTCCTCAGAACAATCTGATTTGTGGTGAGGGTAGAGAGATAAAAGCTCATTTAGGAACGACATGAACATGCTGCGTAGGTAGCTGTTTATCAGTAAATATCTCCACTGAGATTAAGAAAAGCAGTAGCTTAATAAATTAAGTACTTCCTGGTATGGTTATTGTAATGGTAACTCCCCAAAAGAATCTGAATTGTGCTGAGGGAACAGAGAAAAAAGCTCATTTAGGACTTGCACTTACGAAGTGGGTAGGCAGTTGTATATCAGGGAGTAAACCTTCTGAGAATAAAAACAGCTGGAGCTTGTTAAGGTAATTACACAGGGGAAAGGATAATGTACTGGGAACTACTCAGAAGAATCTGATTTGTGATGAGGGGAGAGAGATAAAAGCTCATTTAGGAACGACATGAACATGCTGCGTAGGTAGCTGTTTATCAGTAAATATCTCCACGGAGATTAAGAAAAGCAGTAGCTTAATAAATTAAGTACTTCCTGGTATGGTTACTGTACTGGTAACTCCCCAAAAGAATCTGGATTGTGCTGAGGGAACAGAGAAAAAAGCTCATTTATGACCTGCACTTACGATGGGGGTAGGCAGCTGTATATCAGGGAGTATCGCTTCTGAGAATAAAAACAGCTGGAGCTTGTTAAGGTAATTACACAGGGGAAAGGATAATGTACTGGGAACTCCTCAGAAGAATCAGATTTGTGGTGAAGGGAGAGAGATAAAAGCTCATTTAGGAACGACATGAACATGCTGCGTAGGTAGCTATTTATCAGTAAATATCTACACTGAGATTAAGAAAAGCAGTAGCTTAATGAATTAAGTACTTCCTGGTATGGATACTGTACTGGTAACACCCCAAAAGTATCTGGATTGTGGTGAGGGAACAGAGAAAAAAGCTCATTTAGGACCTGCACTTACGAAGGGGGTAGCCAGCTGTATATCAGGGAGTAAACCTTCTGAGAATAAAAACAGCTGGAGCTTGTTAAGTTAATTACACAGGGGAAAGGATAATGTACTGGGAACTCCTCAGAAGAATCTGATTTGTGGTGAGGGGAGAGAGATAAAAGCTCATTTAGGAACGATATGAACATGCTGCGTAGGTAGTTGTTTATCAGTAAATATCTGCAAAGAGATTAAGAAAAGCAGTAGCTTAATAAATTAAGTACTTCCTGGTATGGTTACTGTACTGGTAACTCCCCAAAAGAATCTGGATTGTGGTGAGGGAACAGAGAAAAAATCTCATTTAGGACCTGCACTTACGAAGGTTGTAGGCAGCTGTTTATTAGGGAGTAAACATTATGAGAATAAAAGCAGCTGGAGCTTGTTAAGGTCATTACACAGGGAAAAGGATAAGGTACTGGTAATTCCTCAGAAGAATCTGATTTGTGGTGAGTGGAGAGAGAAAAAAACTCATTTAGGAACGACATGAATATGCTGCATATGTAGCTGTTTATCAGTAAATATCTCCAATGAGATTAAGAAAAGCAGTAGCTTAATAAATTAAGTACTTCCTGGTATGGATACTGTACTGGTAACTCCCCAAAAGAATCTGGATTGTGGTGAGGGAACAGAGAAAAAAGCTCATTTAGGAACGACATGAACATGCTGCGTAGGTCGCTGTTTATCAGTAAATATCTCCACTGAGATTAAGAAAGGCAGTAGCTTAATAAATTAAGTACTTCCTGGTATGGTTACTGTACTGGTAACTCCCCAAAAGAATCTGGATTGTGGTGCGGGAACAGAGAAAAAATCTCATTTATGACCTGCACTTACGAAGGGGGTAGGCAGCTGTATATCAGGGAGTAAACCTTCTGAGAATAAAAACAGCTGGAGCTTGTTAAGGTAATTACACAGGGGAAAGGATAATGTACTGGGAACTCCTCAGAAGAATCTGATTTGTGGTGAAGGGAGAGAGATAAAAGCTCATTTAGGAACGACATGAACATGCTGCGTAGGTAGCTATTTATCAGTAAATATCTACACTGAGATTAAGAAAAGCAGTAGCTTAATAAATTAAGTACTTCCTGGTATGGTTACTGTACTGGTAACTCCCCAAAAGAATCTGGATTGTGGTGAGGGAACAGAGAAAAAAGCTCATTTAGGACCTGCAATTACGAACGGGGTAGGCAGCTGTATATCAGGGAGTATCGCTTCTGAGAATAAAAACAGCTGGAGCTTGTTAAGGTAATTACACAGGGGAAAGGATAATATACTGGGAACTCCTCAGCAGAATCTGATTTGTGGTGAGGGGAGAGAGAAAAAAGCTCATTTAGGAACGACATGAACATGCTGCATACGTAGCTGTTTATCAGTAAATATCTCCACTGAGATTAAGAAAAGCAGTAGCTTAATGAATTAAGTACTTCCTGGTATGGATACTGTACTGGTAACTCCCCAAAAGTATCTGGATTGTGGTGAGGGAACAGAGAAAAAAGCTCATTTAGGAACGACATGAACATGCTGCATAGGTAGCTGTTTATCAGTAAATAGCTCCACTGAGATTAAGAAAAGCAGTAGCTTAATAAATTACGTACTTCCTGGGATGCTTACTGTACTGGTAACTCCCCAAAAGAATCTGGATTGTGGTGAGGGAACAGAGAAAAAAGGTCATTTAGGACCTGCACTTACGAAGGGGGTAGGCAGCTGTATATCAGGGAGTAAACCTTCTGACAATAAAAACAGCTGGAGCTTGTTATGGTAATGACACAGGGGAAAGGATAATGTACTGGGAACTCCTCAGAAGAATCTGATTTGTGGTGAGGGGAGAGAGATAAAAGCTCATTTAGGAAAGACATGAACATGCTGCGTAGGTAGCTGTTTATCAGTAAATAAATCCACTGAGATTAAGAAAATCAGTAGCTTAATAAATTAAGTACTTCCTGTTATGGTCACTGTACTGGTAACTCCCCAAAAGAATCTGGATGGTGGTGAGGGAACAGAGAAAAAGCTCATTTAGGACCTGCACTTTCGAAGGGGGTAGGCAGCTGTATATCAGGGAGTAAACATTCTGAGAATAAAAACAGCTGGAGCTTGTTAAGGTAATTACACAGGGGAAAGGATAATGTACTGGGAACTCCTGAGTAGAATCAGATTTGTGGTGACGGGGGAGAGATAAAAGCTCTTTTAGGAACGACATGAACATGCTGCATAGTTAGCTGTATATCAGTAAATATCTCCACTGAGATTAAGAAAAGCAGTAGCTTAATAATTTAAGTACTTCCTGGTGTGGTTATTGTACTGGTAACTCCCCAAAAGAATCTTGATGGTGCTGAGGGAACAGAGAAAAAAGCTCATTTAGGAATTTCACTTACGAAAGGGGTAGGCAGTTGTATGTCAGGGAGTAAACCTTCTGAGAATAAAAACAGCTGGAGCTTGTTAATGTAATTACACAGGGGAAAGGATAATGTACTGGGAAATCCTCAGAAGAATCTGATTTGTGATGAGGGGAGAGAGATAAAAGCTCATTTAGGAACGACATGAACATGCTGCGTAGGTAGCTGTTTATCAGTAAATATCTCCACTGAGATTTAGAAAAGCAGTAGCTTAATAAATTAAGTATTTCCTGGTATGGTTACTGTGCTGGTAACTCCCCAAAAGAATCTGGATTGTGGTGAGGGAACAGAGAAAAAAGCTCATTTATGACCTGCACTTACGAAGGGGGTAGGCAGCTGTCTATCAGGGAGTATCGCTTCTGACAAAAAAACAGCTGGAGCTTGTTAAGGTAATTACACAGGGGAAAGGATAATGTACTGGGAACTCCTCAGAAGAATCTGATTTGTGGTGAGGGGAGAGAGAAAAAAGCTCATTTAGGAACGACATGAAAATGCTGCATACATAGCTGTTTATCAGTAAATATCTCCACTGAGATTAAGAAAAGCAGTAGCTTAATAAATTAAGTACTTCCTGGTATGGATACTGTACTGGTAACTCCCCAAAAGTATCTGGATTGTGGTGAGGGAACAGAGAAAAAAGCTCATTTAGGAACGACATGAACATGCTGCGTAGGTAGCTGTTTATCAGTAAATATCTCCACTGAGATTAAGAAAAGCAGTAGCTTAATAAATTAAGTACATCCTGGTATGGTTACTGTGCTGGAAACTCCCCAAAAGAATCTGGATTGTGGTGAGGGAACAGAGAAAAAATCTCATTGAGGACTTGCACTTACGAAGGGGCTAGGCAGTTGTATATCAGGGAGTAAAACTTCTGAGAATAAAAACAGCTGGAGCTTGTTAAGGTAATTACACAGGGGAAGGATAATGTACTGGAAACTCCTCAGAACAATCTGATTTGTGGTGAGGGGAGAGAGATAATAGCTCATTTAGGAACGACATGAACATGCTGCGTAGGTAGCTGTTTATCAGTAAATATCTCCACTGAGATTAAGAAAGGCAGTAGCTTAATAAATTAAGTACTTCCTGGTATGGTTACTGTACTGGTAACTCCCCAAAAGAATCTGGATGGTGGTGAGGGAATAGAGAAAAAAGCTCATTTAGGACCTGCACTTTCGAAGGGGGTAGGCAGCTGTATATCAGGGAGTAAACATTCTGAGAATAAAAACAGCTGGAGCTTGTTAAGGTAATTACACAGGGGAAAGGATAATGTACTGGGAACTCCTGAGTAGAATCAGATTTGTGGTGACGGGGGAGAGATAAAAGCTCTTTTAGGAACGACATGAACATGCTGCATATGTAGCTGTATATCAGTAAATATCTCCACTGTGATTAAGAAAAGCAGTAGCTTAATAATTTAAGTACTTCCTGGTTTGGTTATTGTACTGGTAACTCCGCAAAAGAATCTTGATTGTGCTGAGGGAACAGAGAAAAAAGCTCATTTAGGAATTGCACTTACGAAAGGGGTAGGCAGTTGTATATCAGGGAGTAAACCTTCTGAGAATAAAAACAGCTGGAGCTTGTTAATGTAATTACACAGGGGAAAGGATAATGTACTGGGAACTCCTCAGAAGAATCTGATTTGTGATGAGGGGAGAGAGATAAAAGCTCATTTAGGAACGACATGAACATGCTGCGTAGGTAGCTGTTTATCAGTAAATATCTCCACTGAGATTTAGAAAAGCAGTAGCTTAATAAATTAAGTATTTCCTGGTATGGTTACTGTGCTGGTAACTCCCCAAAAGAATCTGGATTGTGGTGAGGGAACAGAGAAAAAAGCTCATTTATGACCTGCACTTACGAAGGGGGTAGGCAGCTGTATATCAGGGAGTATCGCTTCTGACAATAAAAACAGCTGGAGCTTGTTAAGGTAATTACACAGGGGAAAGGATAATGTACTGGGAACTCCTCAGAAGAATCTGATTTGTGGTGAGGGGAGAGAGAAAAAAGCTCATTTAGGAACGACATGAAAATGCTGCATACGTAGCTGTTTATCAGTAAATATCTCCACTGAGATTAAGAAAAGCAGTAGCTTAATAAATTAAGTACTTCCTGGTATGGATACTGTACTGGCAACTCCCCAAAAGTATCTGGATTGTGGTGAGGGAACAGAGAAAAAAGCTCATTTAGGAACGACATGAACATGCTGCGTAGGTAGCTGTTTATCAGTAAATATCTCCACTGAGATTAAGAAAAGCAGTAGCTTAATAAATTAAGTACTTCCTGGTATGGTTACTGTACTGGTAACTCCCCAAAAGAATCTGGATAGTGGTGAGGGAACAGAGAAAAAAGCTCATTTAGGACCTGCACTTACGAAGGTGTAGGCAGTTGTATATCAGGGAGTAAACATTCTGAGAATAAAAACAGCTGGAGCTTGTTAAGGTAATTACACAGGGGAAAGGATAATGTACTGGGAACTCCTCAGAAGAATCTGATTTGTGGTGAAGGGAGAGAGATAAAAGCTCATTTAGGAACGACATGAACATGCTGCGTAGGTAGCTATTTATCAGTAAATATCTACACTGAGATTAAGAAAAGCAGTAGCTTAATGAATTAAGTACTTCCTGGTATGGATACTGTACTGGTAACTCCCCAAAAGTATCTGGATTGTGGTGAGGGAACAGAGAAAAAAGCTCATTTAGGAACGACATGAACATGCTGCATAGGTAGCTGTTTATCAGTAAAAAGCTCCACTGAAATTAAGAAAAGCAGTAGCTTAATAAATTAAGTACTTCCTGGGATGGTTACTGTACTGGTAACTCCCCAAAAGAATCTGGATTGTGGTGAGGGAACAGAGAAAAAAGCTCATTTAGGACCTGCACTTACGAAGGGGGTAGGCCGCTGTATATCAGGGAGTAAACCTTCTGACAATAAAAACAGCTGGAGCTTGTTAAGGTAATGACACAAGGGAAAGGATAATGTACTGGGAACTACTCAGAAGAATCTGATTTGTGGTGAGGGGAGAGAGATAAAAGCTCATTTAGGAACGACATGAACATGCTGCGTAGGTAGCTGTTTATCAGTAAATAAATCCACTGAGATTAAGAAAATCAGTAGCTTAATAAATTAAGTACTTCCTGTTATGGTTACTGTACTGGTAACTCCCCAAAAGAATCTGGATGGTGGTGAGGGAACAGAGAAAAAAGCTCATTTAGGACCTGCACTTTCGAAGGGGGTAGGCAGCTGTATATCAGGGAGTAAACATTCTGAGAATAAAAACAGCTGGAGCTTGTTAAGGTAATTACACAGGGGAAAGGATAATGTACTGGGAACTCCTGAGTAGAATCAGATTTGTGGTGACGGGGGAGAGATAAAAGCTCATTTAGGAACGACATGAACATGCTGCATAGGTAGCTGTTTATAAGTAAATATCTCCACTGAGATTAAGAAAAGCAGTAGCTTAATAAATTAAGTACTTCCTGGTATGGTTACTGTACTGGTAACTCCGCAAAAGAATCTGGATTGTGGTGAGGGAACAGAGAAAAAAGCTCATTTAGGACCTGCACTTACGAAAGTGTAGGCAGTTGTATATCAGGGAGTAAACATTCTGAGAATAAAAATAGCTGGAGCTTGTTAAGGTAATTACACAGGGGAAAGGATAATGTACTTGGACCTCCTCAGAAGAATCTGATTTGTAGTGAGGGGAGAGAGATAAAACCTCATTTAGGAACGACATGAAAATGCTGCATAGGTAGCTGTTTATCAGTAAATATCTCCACTGAGATTAAGAAAAGCAGAAGCTTAATAAATTAAGTACTTCTTGGTATGGTTACTGTACTGGTAACTCTACAAAAGAATCTGGATTGTGGTGAGGGAACAGAGAAAAAAGCTCATTTAGAACATGCACTTACGAAGGTGTAGGCAGTTGTATATCAGGGAGTAAACATTCTGAGAATAAAAACAGCTGGAGCTTGTTAAGGTAATTACACAGGGGAAAGGATAATGTACTGGGAACTCCTCAGAAGAATCTGATTTGTAGTGAGGAGAGAGAGATAAAAGCTCATTTAGGAACGACATGAAAATGCTGCATAGGTAGCTGTTTATCAGTAAATATCTCCACTGAGATTAAGAAAAGCAGTACCTTAATAAATTAAGTACTTCCTGGTATGGTTACTGTACTGGTAACTCCCAAAAAGAATCTGGATTGTGGTGAGGGAACAGAGAAAAAAGCTCATTTCGGACCTGCATTACAAAGGGGGTAGACAGCTGTATATCAGGGAGTAAACCTTCTGAAATTAAAAACAGCTGGAGCTTGTTAAGGTAATTACACAGGGGAAAGGACAATGTACTGGGAACTCCTCAGAAGAATCTGATTTGTGGTGAGGGGAGAGAGATAAAAGCTCATTTAGGAACAACATGAACATGCTGCGTAGGTAGCTGTTTATCAGTAAATATCTCCACTGAGATTAAGAAAAGCAGTAGCTTAATAAATTAAGTACTTCCTGGTATGGTTACTGTACTGGTAACTCCCCAAAAGAATCTGGATTGTGGTGAGGGAACAGAGAAAAAAGCTCATTTAAGACCTGCACATACGAAGGGGGTAGGCAGCTGTATATCAGGGAGTAAACCTTCTGAGAATAAAAACAGCTGGAGCTTGTTAAGGTAATTACACAGGGGAACGGATAATGTACTGGGAACTCCTCAGAAGAATCTGATTTGTGGTGAGGGGAGAGAGATAAAAGCTCATTTAGGAACGACCTGAACATGCTGCGTAGGTAGCTGTTTATCAGTAAATATCTCCACTGAGATTAAGAAAAGCAGTAGCTTAATAAATTCATTACTTCCTGGTATGGTTACTGTACTGGTAACTCCCCAAAAGAATCTGGATTGTGGTGAGGGAACAGAAAAAAAAGCTCATTTAGGACCTGCACTTACGAAGGGGGTAGGCAGCTGTATATCAGGGAGTAAACCTTCTGAGAATAAAAACAGCTGGAGCTTGTTAAGGTAATTACATAGGGGAAAGGATAATGTACTGGGAACTCCTCAGAAGAATCTGATTTGTGGTGAGGGGAGAGAGATAAAAGCTCATTTAGGAACGACATGAACATGCTGCATAGGTAGCTGTTTATCAGTAAATATCTCCACTGAGATTAAGAAAAGCAGTAGCTTAATAAATTAAGTACTTCCTGGTATGGTTACTGTACTGGTAACTCCCCAAAAGAATCTGGATTGTGGTGAGGGAACAGAGAAAAAAGCTCATTTAGGACCTGCACTTACGAAGGTGTAGGCAGTTGTATATCAGGGAGTAAACATTCTGAGAATAAAAACAGCTGGAGCTTGTTAAGGTAATTACACAGGGGAAAGGATAATGTACTTGGACCTCCTCAGAAGAATCTGATTTGTAGTGAGGGGAGAGAGATAAAAGCTCATTTAGGAACGACATGAAAATGCTGCATAGGTAGCTGTTTATCAGTAAATATCTCCACTGAGATTAAGAAAAGCAGTAGCTTAATAAATTAAGTACTTCCTGGTATGGTTACTGTACTGGTAACTCCCCAAAAGAATCTGGATTGTGGTGAGGGAACAGAGAAAAAAGCTCATTTAGGACCTGCACTTACGAAGGTGTAGGCAGTTGTATATCAGGGAGTAAACATTCTGAGAATAAAAACAGCTGGAGCTTGTTAAGGTAATTACACAGGGGAACGGATAATGTACTTGGACCTCCTCAGAAGAATCTGATTTGTAGTGAGGGGAGAGAGATAAAAGCTCATTTAGGAACGACATGAAAATGCTGCATAGGTAGCTGTTTATCAGTAAATATCTCCACTGAGATTAAGAAAAGCAGTAGCTTAATAAATTAAGTACTTCCTGGTATGGTTACTGTACTGGTAACTCCCCAAAAGAATCTGGATTGTGGTGAGGGAACAGAGAAAATACCTCATTTAGGACCTGCACTTACGAATGGGGTAGGCAGCTGTATATCAGGGAGTAAACCTTCTGAGAATAAAAACAGCTGGAGCTTGTTAAGGTAATTACACAGGGGAAAGGATAATGTCCTGGGAACTCCTCAGAAGAATCTGAATTGTGGTGAGGGGAGAGAGATAAAAGCTCATTTAGGAACGACATGAACATGCTGCGTAGGTGGGTGTTTATCAGTAAATATCTCCACTGAGATTAAGAAAGGCAGTAGCTTAATTAATTAAGTACTTCCTGGTATGGTTACTGTACTGTTAACTCCCCAAAAGAATCTGGATTGTGGTGAGGGAACAGAGAAAAAAGCTCATTTAGGACCTGCACTTACTAAGGGGGTAGGCAGCTGTATATCAGGGAGTAAACCTTCTGAGAATAAAAACAGCTGGAGCTTGTTAAGGTAATTACACAGGGGAAAGGATAGTGAACTGGGAACTCCTCAGAAGAATCTGATTTGTGGTGAGGGGAGAGAGATAAAAGCTCATTTAGGAACGACATGAACATGCTGTCTCCACTGAGATTAAGAAAAGCAGTAGCTTAATAAATTAAGTACTTCCTGGTATGGTTACTGTACTGGTAACTCCCCAAAAGAATCTGGATTGTGGTGAGGGAACAGAGAAAAAAGCTCATTTAGGACCTGCACTTACGAAGGGGGTAGGCAGCTGTATATCAGGGAGTAAACCTTCTGAGAATATAAACAGCTGGAGCTTTTTAAGGTAATTACACAGGGAAAAGGATAATGTACTGGGACCTCCTCAGAAGAATCTGATTTGTGGTGAGGGGAGAGAGATAAAAGCTCATTTAGGAACGACATGAACATGCTGCGTAGGTAGCTGTTTATCAGTAAATATCTCCACTGAGATTAAGAAAAGAAGTAGCTTAATAAATTAAGTACTTCCTGGTATGGTTACTGTACTGGTAACTCCCCAAAAGAATCTGGATTGTGGTGAGGGAAAAGAGAAAAAAGCTCATTTTGGACCTGCACTTACGAAGGGGTAGGCAGTTGTATATCAGGGAGTAAACATTCTGAGAATAAAAACAGCTGGAGCTTGTTAAGGTAATTACACAGGGGAAAGGATAATGTACTGGGAACTCCTCAGAAGAATCTGATTTGTAGTGAGGGGAGAGATATAAAAGCTCATTTAGGAACGACATGAACATGCTGCATAGGTAGCTGTTTATCAGTAAATATCTCCACTGAGATTAAGAAAAGCAGTAGCTTAATAAATTAAGTACTTCCTGGTATGGTTACTGTACTGGTAACTCCCCAAAAGAATCTGGATTGTGGTGAGGGAACAGAGAAAAAAGCTCCTTTCGGACCTGCATTACAAAGGGGGTAGACAGCTGTATATCAGGGAGTAAACCTTCTGAGAACAAAAACAGCTGGAGCTTGTTAAGGTAATTACACAGGGGAAAGGATCATGTACTGGGAACTCCTCTGAAGAATCTGATTTGTGGTGAGGGGAGAGAGATAAAAGCTCATTTAGGAACGACATGAACATGCTGCGTAGGTAGCTGTTTATCAGTAAATATCTCCACTGAGATTAAGAAAAGCAGTAGCTTAATATATTAAGTACTTCCTGGTGTGGTTACTGTACTGGTAACTCCCCAAAAGAATCTGGATTGTGGTGAGGGAACACAGAAAAGAGCTCATTTAGGACCTGCACTTACGAAGGGGGTAGGCAGCTGTATATCAAGGAGTAAACCTTCTGAGAATAAAAACAGCTGGAGCTTGTTAAGGTAATTACAGAGGGGAAAGGATCATGTACTGGGAACTCCTCACAAGAATCTGATTTGTGGTGAGGGGAGAGAGAAAAAAGCTCATTTAGGAACGACATGAACATGGTGCGTAGGTAGCTGTTTATCAGTAAATATCTCCACTGAGATTAAGAAAAGCAGTAGCTTAATAAATTAAGTACTTCCTGATATGGTTACTGTACTGGTAACTCCCCAAAAGAATCTGGATTGTGGTGAGGGAACAGAGAAAAAAGCTCATTTAGGACCTGCACTTACGAAGGGGGTGGCAGCTGTATATCAGGGTGTAAACATTCTGAGAATAAAAACAGCTGGAGCTTGTTAAGGTAATTACACAGGGGCAAGGATAATGTACTGGGAACTCCTCAGAAGAATCTGATTTGTGGTGAGGGGAGAGAGATAAAAGCTCATTTAGGAACGACATGAACATGCTGTGTACGTAGCTGTTTATCAGTAAATATCTCCACTGAGATTAAGAAAAGCAGTAGCTTAATAAATTAAGTACTTCCTGGTATGGTTACTGTACTGGTAACTCCCCAAAAGAATCTGGATTTTGGTGAGGGAACAGAGAAAAAAGCTCATTTAATACCTGCACTTACGAAGGGGGTAGGCAGCTGTATATCAGGGAGTAAAACTTCTGAGAATAAAAACAGCTGGAGCTTGTTAAGGTAATTACACAGGGGAAAGGAAAATGTACTGGGAACTCCTCAGAAGAATCTGATTTGTGGTGAGGGGAGAGAGATAAAAGCTCATTAAGGAACGACATGAACATGCTGCGTAGGTAGCTGTTTATCAGTAAATATCTCCACTGAGATTAAGAAAAGCAGTAGCTTAATAAATTAAGTACTTCCTGGTATGGTTACTGTACTGGTAACTCCCCAAAAGAATCTGGATTGTGGTGAGGGAACAGAGAAAAAAGCTCATTTAATACCTGCACTTACGAAGGGGGTAGGCAGCTGTATATCAGGGAGCAAACCTTCTGAGAATAAAAACAGCTGGAGCTTGTTAAGGTAATTACACAGGGGAAAGGATAGTGAACTGGGAACTCCTCAGAAGAATCTGATTTGTGGTGAGGGGAGAGAGATAAAAGCTCATTTAGGAATGACATGAACATGCTGCGTACGTAGCTGTTTATCAGTAAATATCTCCACTGGGATTAAGAAAAGCAGTAGCTTAATTAATTAAGTACTTCCTGGTATGGTTACTGTACTGGTAACTCCCCAAAAGAATCTGGATTGTGGTGAGGGAACAGAGAAAAAAGCTCATTTAGGACCTGCACTTACGAAGAGGGTAGGCAGCTGTATATCAGGGAGTAAACCTTCTGAGAATAAAAACAGCTGGAGCTTGTTAAGGTAAATACACAGGGGAAAGAATACTGTACTGGGAACTCCTCAGAAGAATCTGATTTGTGGTGAGAGGAGAGAGATAAAATCTCATTTAGGAACGACGTGAACATGGTGCGTAGGTAGCGGTTTATCAGTAAATATCTCCACTGAGATTAAGAAAAGCAGTAGCTTAATAAATTAAGTACTTCCTGTTATGGTTACTATACTGGTAACTCCCCAAAAGAATCTGGATTGTGGTGAGGGAACAGAGAAAAAAGCTCATTTAAGACCTGCACTTACGAAGGGGTTAGGCAGCTGTATATCAGGAAGTAAACCTTCTGAGAATAAAAACAGCTGGAGCTTGTTAAAGTAATAACACTGGGGAAAGGATAAAGTACTGGGAACTCCTCAGAAGAATCTGATTTGTGGTGAGGGGAGAGAGATAAACGCTCATTTACGAACGACATGAATATGCGGCGTACGTAGCTGTTTATCAGTAAATATCTCCACTGAGATTAAGAAAAGCAGTAGCTTAATAAATTAAGTACTTCCTGCTATGGTTACTGTACTGGTAACTCCCCAAAAGAATCTGGATTGTGGTGAGAGAACAGAGAAAAAAGCTCATTTAGGACCTGCACTTACGAAGAGGGTAGGCAGCTGTATATCAGAGAGTAAATCTTCTGAGAATAAAAACATCTGGAGTTTGTTAAGGTAATTACACAGGGGAAAGGATAATGTACTGGGAACTCCTCAGAAGAATCTGATTTGTGGTGAGGGGAGAGAGATAAAAGCTCATTTAGGAACGACATGAACATGCTGCGTAGGTAGCTGTTTATCAGTAAATATCTCCACTGAGATTAAGAAAAGCAGTAGCTTAATAAATTATGTACTTCCTGGTATGGTTACTGTACTGGTAATTCCCCAAAAGAATCTGGATTGTGGTGAGGGAACAGAGAAAAAAGCTCATTTAGGACCTGCACTTACGAAGGGGTAGGCAGTTGTATATCAGGGAGTAAACATTCTGAGAATAAAAACAGCTGGAGCTTGTTAAGGTAATTACACAGGGGAAAGGATAATTTACTGGGAACTCCTCAGAAGAATCTGATTTGTAGTGAGGGGAGAGATATAAAAGCTCATTTAGGAATGACATGAACATGCTGCATAGGTAGCTGTTTATCAGTAAATATCTCCACTGAGATTAAGAAAAGCAGTAGCTTAATAAATTAAGTACTTCCTGGTATGGTTACTGTACTGGTAACTCCCCAAAAGAATCTGGATTGTGGTGAGGGAACAGAGAAAAAAGCTCATTTCGGACCTGCACTTACGAAGGGGGTAGGCAGCTGTATATCAGGGAGTAAACCTTCTGAGGACAAAAACAGCTGAAGCTTGTTAAGGTAATTACACAGGGGAAAGGATAATGTACTGGGAACTCCTCAGAAGAATCTGATTTGTGGTCAGGGGAGAGAGATAAAAGCTCATTTAGGAACGACATGAACATGCTGCATACGTAGATGTTTATCAGTAAATATCTCCACTGACATTAAGAAAAGCAGTAGCTTAATAAATTAAGTACTTCCTGGTATGGTTACTGTACTGGTAACTCCCCAAAAGAATCTGGATTGTGGTGAGGGAACAGAGAAAAAAGCTCATTTACGACCTGCACTTACGAAGGGGGTAGGCAGCTGTATATCAGGGTGTATCCTATCTGAGAATAAAAACAGCTGCAGCTTGTTAAGGTAATTACACAGGGGAAAGGATAATATACTGGGAACTCCTCAGAAGAATCTGATTTGTGGTGAGGGGAGAGAGATAAAAGCTCATTTAATAACGACATGAACATGCTGCGTAGGTAGCTGTTTATCAGTAAATATCTCCACTGAGATTAAGAAAAGCAGTAGCTTAATAAATTAAGTACTTCCTGGTATGGTTACTGTACTGGTAACTCCCCAAAAGAATCTGGATTGTGGTGAGGGAACACAGAAAAAAGCTCATTTAGGACCTGCACTTACGAAGGGGGTAGGCAGCTGTATATCAAGGAGTAAACCTTCTGAGAATAAAAACAGCTGGAGCTTGTTAAGGTAATTACACAGGGGAAAGGATCATGTACTGGGAACTCCTCAGAAGAATCTGATTTGTGGTGAGGGGAGAGAGATAAAAGCTCATTTAGGAACGACATGAACATGCTGCGTAGGTAGCTTTTATCAGTAAATATCTCCACTGAGATTAAGAAAAGCAGTAGCTTAATAAATTAAGTACTTCCTGATATGGTTACTGTACTGGTAACTCCCCAAAAGAATCTGGATTGTGGTGAGGGAACAGAGAAAAAAGCTCATATAGGACCTGCACTTACGAAGGGGGTGGCAGCTGTATATCAGGGAGTAAACGTTCTGAGAATAAAAACAGCTGGAGCTTGTTAAGGTAATTACACAGGAGAAAGGATAATGTACTGGGAACTCCTCAGAAGAATCTGATTTGTGGTGAGGGGAGAGAGATAAAAGCTCATTTAGGAACGACATGAACATGCTGCGTAGGTAGCTGTTTAACAGTAAATATCTCCACTGAGATTAAGAAAAGCAGTAGCTTAATAAATTAAGTACTTCCTGGTATGGTTACTGTACTGGTAACTCCCCAAAGAATCTGGATTGTGGTGAGGGAACAGAGAAAAAAGCTCATTTAAGACCTGCACTTATGAAGGGTTAGGCAGCTGTATATCAGTGAATAAACCTTCTGAGAATAAAAACAGCTGGAGCTTGTTAAGGTAATTACACAGGGGAAAGGATAATGTACTGGGAACTCCTCAGAAGAATCTGATTTGTGGTGAGGGGAGAGAGATAAAAGCTCATTTAGGAACGACCTGAACATGCTGCGTAGGTACCTGTTTATCAGTAAATATCTCTACTGAGATTAAGAAAAGCAGTAGCTTAATAAATTAAGTACTTCCTGGTATGGTTACTGTACTGGTAACTCCCCAAAAGAATCTGGATTGTGGTGAGGGAACAGAGAAAAAAGCTCATTTAGGATCTGCACTTACGAAGGTGTAGGCAGTTGTATATCAGGGAGTAAACATTCTGAGAATAAAAACAGCTGGAGCTTGTTAAGGTAATTAGTCAGGGGAAAGGATAATGTACTGGGAACTCCTCAGAAGAATCTGATTTGTGGTGAGGGGAGAGAGATAAAAGCTCATTTAGGAACGACATGAACATGCTGCATAGGTAGCTGTTTATCAGTAAATATCTCCACTGAGATTAAGAAAAGCAGTAGCTTAATAAATTAAGTACTTCCTGGTATGGTTACTGTACTGGTAACTCCCCAAAAGAATCCGGATTGTGGTGAGGGAACAGAGAAAAAAGCTCATTTAGGACCTGCACTTACGAAGGGGTAGGCAGTTGTATATCAGGGAGGATACATTCTGAGAATAAAAACAGCTGGAGCTTATTAAGGTAATTACACAGGGGAAAGGATAATGTACTGGGAACTCCTCAGAAGAATCTGATTTGTAGTGAGGGGAGAAAGATAAAAGCTCATTTAGGAACGACATGAACATGCTGCGTAGGTAGCTGTTTATCAGTAAATATCTCCACTGAGATTAAGAAAAGCAGTAGCTTAATAAATTAAGTACTTCCTGGTATGGTTACTGTACTGGTAACTCCCCAAAAGAATCTGGATTGTGGTGAGGGAACAGAGAAAAAATCTCATTTAGGACATGCACTTACGAAGGGGGTAGGCAGCTGTATATCAGGGAGTAAACGTTCTGAGAATAAAAACAGCTGGAGCTTGTTAAGGTAATTACACAGGGGAAAGGATAATGTACTGGGAACTCCTCAGAAGAATCTGATTTGTGGTGAGGGGAGAGAGATAAAAGCTTATTTAGGAACGAAATGAACATGCTGCGTAGGTAGCTGTTTATCAGTAAATATCTCCACTGAGATTAAGAAAAGCAGTAGCTTAATAAATTAAGTACTTCCTGGGATGGTTACTGTACTGGTAACTCCCAAAAAGAATCTGGATTGTGGTGAGGGAACAGAGAAAAAAGCTCATTTAAGACCTGCACTTATGAAGGGGGTAGGCAGCTCTATATCAGGGAGTAAACCTTCTGAGAATAATAACAGCTGGAGCTTGTTGAGGTAATTACACAGGGGAAAGGATAATGTACTGGGAACTCCTCAGAAGAATCTGATTTGTGGTGAGGGGAGAGAGTAAAAGCTCATTTAGGAACGTCATGAACATGCTGTGTAGGTAGCCGTGTATCAGTAAATATCTCCACAGAGATTAAGAAAAGCAGTAGATTAATAAATTAAGTACTTCCTGGTATTGTTACTGTACTGGTAACTCCCCAAAAGAATCTGGATTGTGGTGAGGGAACAGAGAAAAAACTCATTTAGGACCTGCACTTACGAAGGGGGTAAGCAGCTGTGTATCAGGGAGTAAACCTGCTGAGAATAAAAACAGCTGGAGCTTGTTAAGGTAATTACACAGGGGAGAGGATAATGTACTGTGTACTCCTCAGAAGAATCTGATTTGTGATGAGGGGAGAGAGATAAAAGCTCATTTATTAACGACATGAACATGCTGCATAGGTAACAGTTTATCAGTAAATATCTCCACTGAGATTAAGAAAAGCAGTAGCTTAATAAATTAAATAGTTCCTGGTATGGTTACTGTACTGGTAACTCCCCAAAATAATCTGGATTGTGGGGAGGCAACAGAGAAAAAAGCTCATTTAGGACCTCCACTTACGAAGGGGGTAGGCAGCTGTATATCAGGGAGTAAACTTCTGAGAATAAAAACAGCTGGAGCTTGTTAAGGTAATTACACAGGGGAAAGGATAATGTACTGGGAACTCTTCAGAAGAATCTGATTTGTGGTGAGGGGAGAGAGATAAAAGCTCATTTAGGAACGACATGAACATGCTGCGTAGCTAGCTATTTATCAGTAAATATCTCCACTGAGATTAAGAAAACCAGTAGCTTAATAAATTAAGTACTTTCTGGTATGGTTACTGTACTGGTAACTCCCCAAAAGAATCTGGATTGTGGTGAGGGAACAGAGAAAAAAGCTCATTTAGGACCTGCACTTACGAAGGGGGTAGGCAGCTGCTGTATATCAGGGAGTAAACCTTCTGAGAATAAAAACAGCTGGAGCTTGTTAAGGTAATTACACAAGGGAAAGGATAATGTACTGGGAACTCCTCAGAAGAATCTGATTTGTGGTGAGGGGAGAGAGATAAAAGCTCATTTAGGAACGACATGAACATGCTGCGTAGGGAGCTCTTTATCAGTAAATATCTCCACTGAGATTAAGAAAAGCAGTAGCTTAATAAATTAAGTACTTCCTGGTATGGTTACTGTACTGGTAACTCCCCAAAAGAATCTGGATTGTGGTGAGGGAACAGAGAAAAAAGCTCATTTAGGACCTGCACTTACGAAGGGGGTAGGCAGCTGTATATCAGGGAGTAAACCTTCTGAGAATAAAAACAGCTGGAGCTTGTTAAGGTAATTACACAGGGGAAAGGATAATGTACTGGGAACTCCTCAGAAGAATCTGATTTGTGGTGAGGGGAGAGAGATAAAAGCTCATTTAGTAACGACATGAACATGCTGCGTAGGTAGCTGTTTATCAGTAAATATCTCCACTGAGATTAAGAAAAGCAGTAGCTTAATAAATTAAGTACTTCCTGGTATGGTTTCTGTACTGGTAACTCCCAAAAGAATCTGCATTGTGGGGAGGAACAGAGAAAAAAGCTCATTTAGGACCTGCACTTACGAAGGGGGTAGGCAGCTGTATATCAGGGAGTAAACCTTCTGAGAATAAAAACAGCTGGAGCTTGTTAAGGTAATTACACAGGGGAAAGGATAATGTACTGGGAACAATTCAGAAGAATCTGATTTTTGATGAGGGGAGAGAGATAAAAGCTCATTTAGGAACGACAGGAACATGCTGCGTAGGTAGCTGTTTATCAGTAAATATCTCCACTGAGATTAAGAAAAGCAGTAGCTTAATAAATTAAGTACTTCCTGGTATTTTTACTGTACTGGTAACTCCCCAAAAGAATCCGGATTGTGGTGAGGGAACAGAGAAAAAAGCTCATTTAGGACCTGCACTTACGAAGGGGGTAGGCACCTGTATATCAGGGAGTAAACCTTCTTAGATTAAAAACAGCTGGAGCTTGTTAAGGTAATTCCACAGGGGAAAGGATAATGTACTGGGAACTCCTCAGAAGAATCTGATTTGTGGTGAGGGGAGAGAGATAAAAGCTCATTTAGCAACGACATGAACATGCTGCGTAGGTAGCTGTTTATCAGTAAATATCTCCACTGAGATTAAGAAAAGCAGTAGCTTAATAAATTAAGTACTTCCTGGTATGGTTACTGTACTTGTACCTCCCAAAAGAATCTGCATTGTGGGGAGGAACAGAGAAAAAAGCTCATTTAGGACCTGCACTTACGAAGGGGGTAGGCAGCTGTATATCAGGGAGTAAACCCTCTGAGAATAAAAACAGCTGGAGCTTGTTAAGGTAATTACACAGGGGAAAGGATAATGTACTGGGAAGTCCTCAGAAGAATCTGATTTGTGGTGAGGGGAGAGAGATAAAAGCTCATTTAGGAACGACATGAACATGCTGCGTAGGTAGCTGTTTATCAGTAAATATCTCCAATGAGATTAAGAAAAGCAGTAGCTTAATAAATTAAGTACTTCTTGGTATGGTTACTGTACTGGTAACTCCCCAAAAGAATCTGGATTGTGGTGAGGGAACAGAGAAAAAAGCTCATTTAGGACCGGTACTTACGAAAGGGGTAGGCAGCTGTATATCAGGGAGTAAACCTTCTGAGAATAAAATCAGCTGGAGCTTGTTAAGGTAATTAAACAGGGGAAAGGATAATGTACTGGGAACTCCTCAGAAGAATCTGATTTGTGGTGAGGGGAGAGAGATAAAAGCTCATTTAGGAACGACAAGAACATGCTGCGTAGGTAGCTGTTTCTCAGTAAATATCTCCACTGAGATTAAGAAAAGCAGTAGCTTAAAAAAGTAAGTCATTCCTGGTATCGTTACTGTACTGGTAACTCCCCAAAAGAATCTGGATTGTGGTGCGGGATCAGAGAAAAAAGCTCATTTAGGACCTGCACTTACGAAGGGGGTAGGCAGCTGATGTATATCAGGGAGTAAACCTACTGAGAATAAAAACTGCTGGAGATTGTTAAGGTAATTAAACAGGGGAAAGGATAATGTACTGAGAACTCCTCAGAAGAATCTGATCTGTGGTGAGGAGAGAGAGATAAATGCTCATTTAGGAACGACATGAACATGCTGCGTAGTTAGCTGTTTATCAGTAAATATCTCCACTGAGATTAAGAAAAGCAATAGCTTTAAAAATTAAGTACTTCCTGGTATGGTTACTGTACTGGTAACTCCCCAAAACAATCTGGATTGTGGTGAGGGAACAGAAAAAAAAGCTCATTTAGGACCTGCACTTACGAAGGGTGTAGGGAGCTGTATATCAGGGAGTAAACCTCCTGAGAATAAAAACAGCTGGAGCTTGTTAAGGTAATTACACAGGGGAAAGGATAATGTACTGGGAACTCCTCAGAAGAATCTGATTTGTGGTGAGGGCAGAGAGATAAAAGCTCATTTAGGAACGACATGAACATATTGCGTAGGTAGCTGTTTATCAGTAAATATCTCCACTGAGATTAAGAAAAGCAGTAGCTTAATAAATTAAGTACTTCCTGGTGTGGTTACTGTACTGGTAACTCCCCAAAAAAATCTGGATTGTGGTGAGGGAAGAGAAAAAAAAGCTCATTTAAGACCTGCACTTACGAAGGGGGTAGGCAGCAGTATATCAGGGAGTAAACCTTCTGAGAATAAATACAGCTGGAGCTTGTTAAGGTAACTACACAGGGGAAAGGATAATGTACTTGGAACTCCTCAGAAGAATCTGATTTGTGGTGAGGGGAGAGAGATAAAAGCTCATTTAGGAACGACATGTACATGCTGCGTAGGTAGCTGTTTATAAGTAAATATCTCCACTGAGATTAAGAAAACCAGTAGCTTAATAAATTAAGTACTTTCTGGTATGGTTACTGTACTGGTAACTCCCCAAAAGAATCTGGATTGTGGTGAGGGAACAGAGAAAAAAGCTCATTTAGGTCCTGCACTTACGAAGGGGGTAGGCAGCTGCTGTATATCAGGGAGTAAACCTTCTGAGAATAAAAACAGCTGGAGCTTGTTAAGGTAATTACACAGGGGAAAGGATAATGTACTGGGAACTCCTCAGAAGAATCTGATTTGTGGTGAGGGGAGAGAGATAAAAGCTCATTTAGGAACGACATGAACATGCTGCGTAGGTAGCTGTTTATCAGTAAATATCTCCACTGAGATTAAGAAGAGCAGTAGCTTAATAAATTAAGTACTTCCTGGTATGGTTTCTGTACTGGTAACTCCCCAAAAATCTGCATTGTGGGGAGGAACAGAGAAAAAAGCTCATTTAGGACCTGCACTTACGAAGGGGGTAGGCAGCTGTATATCAGGGAGTAAACCTTCTGAGAATAAAAACAGCTGGAGCTTGTTAAGGTAATTACACAGGGGAAAGGATAATGTACTGGGAACTCCTCAGAAGAATCTGATTTGTGGTGAGGGGAGAGAGATAAAAGCTCATTTAGGAACGACATGTACATGCTGCGTAGGTAGCTGTTTATCAGTAAATATCTCCACTGAGATTAAGAAAAGCAGTAGCTTAATAAATTAAGTACTTCCTGGTATGGTTACTGTACTGGTAACTCCCCAAAAGCATCTGAATTGTGTTGAGGGAAGAGAAAAAAAAGCTCATTTATGACCTGCACTTTCGAAGGGGGTAGGCAGCAGTATATCAGGGAGTAAACCTTCTGAGAATGAAAATAGCTGGAGCTTGTTAAGGTAATTACACAGGGGAAAGGGTAATGTACTGGGAACTCCTCAGCAGAATCTGATTTGTGGTGAGGGCAGAGAGATAAAAGCTCATTTAGGAACGACATGAACATGCTGCGTAGGTAGCTGTTTATCAGTAAATATCTCCACTGAGATTTAGAAAAGCAGTAGCTTAATAAATTAAGTACTTTCTGGTATGGTTACTCTACTGGAAACTCCCCAAAAGAATCTTGATTGTGGTGAGGGAACAGAGAAAAAAGCTCATTTAAGACCTGTACTTACGAAGGGGGTAGGCAGCTGTATATCAGGAAGTAAACCTTCTGAGAATGAAAACAGCTGGAGCTTTTTAAGGTAGTTACACAGGGGAAAGGATTTACTGGGAACTACTCAGAAGAATCTGATTTTTGGTGAGGGGAGAGAGATAAAAGCTCATTTAGGAACGACATGAACATGCTGCGTAGGTAGCCGTTTATCAGGAAATATCTCCACTGAGATTAAGAAAAGCAGTAGCTTAATAAATTAAGTACTTCCTGGTATGGTTACTGTACTGGTAACTCCCCAAAAGAATCTGGATTGTGGTGAGGGAACAGAGAAAAAACTCATTTAGGACCTGCACTTACGAAGGGGGTAGGCAGCTGTGTTTCAGGGAGTAAACCTGCTGAGAACAAAAACAGCTGGAGCTTGTTAAGGTAATTACACAGGGGAGAGGATAATGTACTGTGAACTCCTCAGAAGAATCTGATTTGTGATGAGGGGAGAGAGATAAAAGCTCATTTATTAACGACATGAACATGCTGCGTAGGTAGCTGTTTATCAGTAAATATCTCCACTGAGATTAAGAAAAGCAGTAGCTTAATAAATTAAATACTTCCTGGTATGGTTACTGTACTGCTAACTCCCCAAAAGAATCTGGATTGTGGTGAGGGAACAGAGAAAAAAGCTCATTTAGGACCTGAACTTACGAAGGGGGTAGACAGCTGTATAACAGGGAGTAAACCTTCTGAGAATAAAAACAGCTGGAGCTTGTTAAGGTAATTACACAGGGGAAAGGATAATGTACTGGGAACTCCTCAGAAGAATCTGATTTGTGGTGAGGGGAGAGAGATAAAAGCTCATTTAGGAACGACATGTACATGCTGCGTAGGTAGCTGTTTATCAGTAAATATCTCCACTGAGATTAAGAAAAGCAGTAGCTTAATAAATTAAGTACTTCCTGGTATGGTAACTGTACTGGTAACTCCCCAAAAGAATCTGGATTGTGTTGAGGGAAGAGAAAAAAAAGCTCATTTATGACCTGCACTTACGAAGGGGGTAGGCAGCAGTATATCAGGGAGTAAACCTTCTGAGAATAAAAACAGCTGGAGCTTGTTAAGGTAACTACACAGGGGAAAGGATAATGTACTGGGAACTCCTCAGAAGAATCTGATTTGTGGTGAGGGGAGAGAGATAAAAGCTCATTTAGGAACGACATGTACATGCTGCGTAGGTAGCTGTTTATCAGTAAATATCTCCACTGAGATTAAGAAAAGCAGTAGCTTAATAAATTAAGTACTTCCTGGTATGGTTACTGTACTGGTAACTCCCCAAAAGAATCTGGATTGTGGTGAGGGAACAGAGAAAAAAGCTCATTTAAGACCTGCACTTACGAAGGGGGTAGGCAGCTGTATATCAGGGAGTAAACCTTCTGAGAATGAAAATAGCTGGAGCTTGTTAAGGTAATTACACAGGGGAAAGGGCAATGTACTGGGAACTCCTCAGAAGAATCTGATTCGTGGTGAGGGCAGAGAGATAAAAGCTCATTTAGGAACGACATGAACATGCTGCGTAGGTAGCTGTTTATCAGTAAATATCTCCACTGAGATTTAGAAAAGCAGTAGCTTAATAAATTACGTACTTTCTGGTATGGTTACTCTACTGGAAACTCCCCAAAAGAATCTTGATTGTGGTGAGGGAACAGAGAAAAAAGCTCATTTAGGACCTGTACTTACGAAGGGGGTAGGCAGCTGTATATCAGGAAGTAAACCTTCTGAGAATAAAAACAGCTGGAGCTTTTTAAGGTAATTACACAGGGGAAAGGATTTACTGGGAACTACTCAGAAGAATCTGATTTGTGGTGAGGGGAGAGAGATAAAAGCTCATTTAGGAACGACATGAACATGCTGCGTAGGTAGCCGTTTATCAGTAAATATCTCCACTGAGATTAAGAAAAGCATTAGCTTAATAAATTAAGTACTTCCTGGTATGGTTACTGTACTGGTAACTCCCCAAAAGAATCTGGATTGTGGTGAGGGAACAGAGAAAAAACTCATTTAGGACCTGCACTTACGAAGGGGGTAGGCAGCTGTGTTTCAGGGAGTAAACCTGCTGAGAATAAAAACAGCTGGAGCTTGTTAAGGTAATTACACAGGGGAGAGGATAATGTACTGTGAACTCCTCAGAAGAATCTGATTTGTGATGAGGGGAGAGAGATAAATGCTCATTTATTAACGACATGAATATGCTGCGTAGGTAGCTGTTTATCAGTAAATATCTCCACTGAGATTAAGAAAAGCAGTAGCTTAATAAATTAAATAATTCCTGGTATGGTTACTGTACAGGTAACTCCCCAAAATAATCTGGATTGTGGTGAGGCAACAGAGAAAAAAGCTCATTTAGGACCTGCACTTACGAAGGGGGTAGGCAGCTGTATATCAGGGAGTAAACTTCTGAGAATAAAAACAGCTGGAGCTTGTTAAGGTAATTACACAGGGGAAAGGATAATGTACTGGGAACTCTTCAGAAGAATCTGATTTGTGGTGAGGGGAGAGAGATAAAAGCTCGTTTAGGAACGACATGAACATGCTGCGTAGCTAGCTATTTATCAGTAAATATCTCCACTGAGATTAAGAAAACCAGTAGCTTAATAAATTAAGTACTTTCTGGTATGGTTACTGTACCGGTAACTCCCCAAAAGAATCTGGATTGTGGTGAGGGAACAGAGAAAAAAGCTCATTTAGGACCTGCACTTACGAAGGGGGTAGGCAGCTGCTGTATATCAGGGAGTAAACCTTCTGAGAATAAAAACAGCTGGAGCTTGTTAAGGTAATTACACAGGGGAAAGGATAATGTACTGGGAACAATTCAGAAGAATCTGATTTTTGATGAGGGGAGAGAGATAAAAGCTCATTTAGTAACGACATGAACATGCTGCGTAGGTAGCTGTTTATCAGTAAATATCTCCACTGAGATTAAGAAAAGCAGTAGCTTAATAAATTAAGTACTTCCTGGTCTGGTTTCTGTACTGGTAACTCCCCAAAAATCTGCATTGTGGGGAGGAACAGAGAAAAAAGCTCATTTAGGACCTGCACTTACGAAGGGGGTAGGCAGCTGTATATCAGGGAGTAAACCTTCTGAGAATAAAAACAGCTGGAGCTTGTTAAGGTAATTACACAGGGGGAAGGATAATGTACTGGGAACAATTCAGAAGAATCTGATTTGTGATGAGGGGAGAGAGATAAAAGCTCATTTAGGAACGACAGGAACATGCTGCGTAGGTAGTTGTTTATCAGTAAATATCTCCACTGAGATTAAGAAAAGCAGTAGCTTAATAAATTAAGTACTTCCTGGTATTTTTACTGTACTGGTAACTCCCCAAAAGAATCCGGATTGTGGTGAGGGAACAGAGAAAAAAGCTCATTTAGGACCTGCACTTACGAAGGGTGTAGGCACCTGTATATCAGGGAGTAAACCTTCTGAGAATAAAAACAGCTGGAGCTTGTTAAGGTAATTACACAGGGGAAAGGATAATGTACTGGGAACTCCTCAGAAGAATCTGATTTGTGGTGAGGGGAGAGAGATAAAAGCTCATTTAGCAACGACATGAACATGCTGCGTAGGTAGATGTTTATCAGTAAATATCTCCACTGAGATTAAGAAAAGCAGTAGCTTAATAAATTAAGTACTTCCTGGTATGGTTACTGTACTGGTACCTCCCAATAGAATCTGCATTGTGGGGAGGAACAGAGAAAAAAGCTCATTTAGGACCTGCACTTACGAAGGGGGTAGGCAGCTGTATATCAGGGAGTAAACCTTCTGAGAATAAAAACAGCTGGAGCTTGTTAAGGTAATTACACAGGGGAAAGGATAATGTACTGGGAACAATTCAGAAGAATCTGATTTGTGGTGAGGGGAGAGAGATAAAAGCTCATTTAGGAACGACATGAACATGCTGCGTAGGTAGCTCTTTATCAGTAAATATCTCCACTGAGATTAAGAAAAGCAGTAGCTTAATAAATTAAGTACTTCCTGGTATGGTTACTGTACTGGTAACTCCCCAAAAGAATCTGGATTGTGGTGAGGGAACACAGAAAAAAGCTCATTTAGGACCTGCACTTACGAAGGGGGTAGGCAGCTGTATATCAGGGAGTAAACCTTCGGAGAATAAAAACAGCTCGAGCTTGTTAAGGTAATTACACAGGGGAAAGGATAATGTACTGGGAACTCCTCAGAAGAATCTGATTTGTGGTGAGGGGAGAGAGATAAAAGCTCATTTAGTAACGACATGAACATGCTGCGTAGGTAGCTGTTTATCAGTAAATATCTCCACTGAGATTAAGAAAAGCAGTAGCTTAATAAATTAAGTACTTCCTGGTATGGTTTCTGTACTGGTAACTCCCCAAAAGAATCTGGATTGTGGTGAGGGAACAGAGAAAAAAGCTCATTAAGGAACTGCACTTACGATGCGGGTAGGCAGCAGTATATCAGGGAGTAAACCTTCTGAGAATAAAAACAGCTGGAGCTTGTTAGGGTAATTACACAGGAGAAAGGATAATGTACTGGGAACTCCTCAGAAGAATCTGATTTGTGGTGAGGGGAGAGAGATAAAAGCTCATTTAGGAACGACATGAACATGCTGCGTAGGTAGCTGTTTATCAGCAAATATCTCCACTGAGATTAAGAAAAGCAGTAGCTTAATAAATTAAGTACTTACTGGTATGGTTACTGTACTGGTAACTCCCCAAAAGAATCTGGATTGTGGTGAGGGAACAGAGAAAAAAGCTCATTTAGGACCTGCACTTACGAAGGGGGTAGGCAGCTGTATATCAGGGAGTAATCCTTCTAAGAATAAAAACAGCTGGAGCTTGTTAAGGTAATTACACAGGGGAAAGGATAATGTACTGGGAACTCCTCAGAAGAATCTGATTTGTGGTGAGGGGAGAGAGACAAAAGCTCATTTAGGAACGACATGAACATGCTGCGTAGGTAGCTGTTTGTCAGTAAATATCTCCACTGAGATTAAGAAAAGCAGTAGCTTAATAAATTAAGTACCTCCTGGTATGGTTACTGTACTGGTAACTCCCCAAAAGAATCTGGATTGTGGTGAGGGAACAGAGAAAAAAGCTCATTTAGGACCTGCAATTACGAAGGGGGAAGTCAGCTGCTGTATATCAGGGAGTAAACCTTCTGAGAATAAAAACAGCTTGAGCTTGTTAAGGTAATTACACAGGGGAAAGGATAATATACTGGGAACTCCTCAGAAGAATCTGATTTGTGGTGAGGGGAGAGAGATAAAAGCTCATTTAGGAACGACATGAACATGCTGCGTAGTTAGGTGTTTATCAGTAAATATCTCCACTGAGATTAAGAAAAGCAGTAGCTTAATAAATTAAGTACTTCCTGGTATGGTTACTGTACTGGTAACTCCCCAAAAGATTCTGGATTGTGGTGAGGGTACTGAGAAAAAAGCTCATATAGGACCTGCACTTACGAAGGGGGTAGGCAGCTGTATATCAGGGAGTAAACCTTCTGAGAATAAAAACAGCTGGAGCTTGTTAGGTAATTACACAGGGGAAAGGATAATGTACTGGGAACTAGTCAAAAGAATCTGATTTGAGGTGAGGGGAGAGAGATAAAAGCTCATTTAGGAACGACAGGAACATGCTGCGTAGGTAGCTGTTTATCAGTAAATATCTCCAATGAGATTAAGAAAAGCAGTAGCTTAATAAATTAAGTACTTCCTGGTATGGTTACTGTACTGGTAACTCCCCAAAAGAATCTGGATTGTGGTGAGGGAACAGAAAAAAGCTAATTTAGGACCTGTACTTACGAAGGGGGTAGGCAGCTGTATATCAGGGAGTAAACCTTCTGAGAATAAAAACAGCTGGAGCTTGTTAAGGTAATTACACAGGGGAAAGGATAATGTACTGGGAACTCCTCAGAAGAATCTGATTTGTGGTGAGAGGAGAGAGATAAAAGCTCATTTAGGAACGACATGAACATGCTGCGAAGGTAGCTGTTTATCAGTAAATATCTCCACTGAGATTTAGAAAAGCAGTAGCTTAATAAATTAAGTACTTCCTGGTATGGTTACTGTACTGGTAACTCCCCAAAAGAATCTGGATTGTGGTGAGGGAACAGAAAAAAGCTAATTTAGGACCTGCACTTACGAAGGGGGTAGGCAGCTGTATATCAGGGAGTAAACCTTCTGAGAATAAAAACAGCTGGAGCTTGTTAAGGTAATTACACAGGGGAAAGGATAATGTAATGGGAACTCCTCAGAAGCATCTCATTTGTGGTGAGGGGAGAGAGATAAAAGCTCATTAAGAACGACATGAACATGCTGCCTAGGTACCTGTTTATTAGTAAATATCTCCACTGAGATTAAGAAAAGCAGTAGCTTAATAAATTAAGTACTTCCTGGTATGGTTAGTGTACTGGTACCTCCCCAAAAGAATCTGGATTGTGGTGAGGGAACAGAGAAAAAAGCTCATTTTGGACCTGCACTTACGAAGGGGGTAGGCAGCTCTATATCAGGGAGTAAACCTTCTGAGAATAAAAACAGCTGGACCTTATAAAGGTAATTACACAGGGGAAAGGATAATGTACTGGGAACAATTCAGGAGAATCTGATTTGTGGTGAGGGGAGAGAGATAAAAGCTCATTTAGGAACGACATGAATATGCTTCGTAAGTAGCTGTTTATCAGTAAATATCTCCACTGAGATTAAGAAAAGCAGTAGCTTAATAAATTAAGTACTTCATGGTATCGTTACTGTACTGGTAACTCCCCAAAAGAATCTGGATTGTGGTGAGGGAACAGAGAAAAAAGCTCATTTAGGACCTGCAATTACGAAGGGGGTAGGCAGCTGTATATCAGGGAGTAAACCTTCTGAGAATAAAAACAGCTGGAGCTTGTTAAGGTAATTACACAGGGGAAAGGATAATGTACTGGGAACTCCTCAGAAGAATCTGATTTGTTGTGAGGGGAGAGAGATAAAAGCTCATTTATGAACGAAAGGAACATGCTGCGTAGGTAGCTGTTTATCAGTAAATATCTCCACTGAGAATAAGAAAAGCAGTAGCTTAATAAATTAAGTACTTCCTGGTATGGTTACTGTACTTGTAACTCCCCAAAAGTATCTGGATTGTGGTGAGGGAACAGAGAAAAAAGCTCATTTAGGACTCGCACTTATGAAGGGGGTAGGCAGCTGTATATCAGGGAGTAAACCTTCTGAGAATAAAAACAGCTGGAGCTTGTTAAGGTAATTACACAGGGGAAAGGAAAATGTACTGGGAACTCCTCAGAAGAATCTGATTTGTGGTGAGGGGAGAGAGATAAAAGCTCATTTAGGAACGACAGGAACATGCTGCGTAGGTAGCTGTTTATCAGTAAATATCTCCACTGAGATTAAGAAAAGCAGTAGCTTAATAAATTAAGTACTTCCTGGTATGGTTACTGTACTGGTAACTCCCCCAAAAGAA
>NW_025956168.1:0-33583 GCF_023159225.1 Perognathus longimembris pacificus | reverse complement strand
CAATCCAGATTCTTTTGGGGAGGTACCAGTACAGTAACCATACCAGGAAGTACTTAATTTATTAATCTACTGCTTTTCTTAATCTCAGTGGAGATATTTACTGATAAAGAGCTACCTACGCAGCATGTTCATGTCGTTCCTAAATGAGCTTTTATCTCTCTCCCCTCACCACAAATCAGATTCTTCTGAGGAGTTCCCAGTACATTATCCTTTCCCCTGTGTAATTACCTTAACAAGCTCTAGCTGTTTTTATTCTCAGAAGGTTTACTCGCTGATATACAGCTGTCTACCCCCTTCGTAAGGGCAGGTCCTAAATGAGCTTTTTTCTCTGTTCCATCACCACAATCCAGATTCTTTTGGGGAGTTACCAGTACAGTAACCATACCAGGAAGTACTTAATTTATTACGCTACTGCTTTTCTTAATCTCAGTGGAGATATTTACTGATAAACAGCTACCTACGCAGCATGTTCATGTCGTTCCTAAAGGAGCTTTTATCTCTCTCCCCTCACCACAAATCAGATTCTACTGAGGAGTTCCCAGTACATTATCCTTTCCCCTGTGTAATTACCTTAACAAGCTCCAGCTGTTTTTATTCTCAGAAGGTTTACTCCCTGATATACAGCTGCCTACCCCCTTCGTAAGTGCAGATCCTAAATGAGATTTTTCCCTGTTCCCTCACCACAATCCAGATTCTTTTGGGGAGTTACCAGTACAGTAACCATACCAGGAAGTACTTCATTTATTAAGCTACTGCTTTTCATAATCTCAGTGGAGATATTTACTGATAAACAGCTACCTACGCAGCATGTTCATGTCGTTCCTAAATGAGCTTCTTTCTCTGTTCCCTCACCACAATCCAGATTCTTTTGGGGAGTTACCAGTACAATATCCATACCAGGAAGTACTTAATTTATTAAGCTACTGCTTTTCTTAATCTCAGTGGAGATATTTACTGATAAACAGCTACCTACGCAGCATTTTCCTGTCGTTCCTAAATGAGCTTTTATCTCTCTCCCCTCACCACAAATCAGATTCTTCTGAGGAGTTCCCAGTACATTATCCTTTCCCCTGTGTAATTACCTTAACAAGCTCCAGCTGTTTTTATTCTCAGAAGTTTTACTCCCTGATATACAGCTGCCTACCCCCTTCGTAAGTGCAGGTCCTAAATGAGCTTTTTTCTCTGTTCCCTCACCACAATCCAGATTCTTTTGGGGAGTTACCAGTACAGTAACCATACCAGGAAGTACTTAATTTAGTAAGCTACTGCTTTTCTTAATCTCAGTGGAGATATTTACTGATAAACAGCTACCTCCACAGCATGTTCATGTCGTTCATAAATGAGCTTTTATCTCTCTCCCCTCACCACAAATCAGATTCTTCTGAGGAGTTCCCAGTACATTATCCTTGCCCCTGTGTAATTACCTTAACAAGCTCCAGCTGTTTTTATTCTCAGAAGGTTTACTCCCTGATATACAGCTGCTACCCCCTTCGTAAGTGCAGATCCTAAATGAGATTTTTTCCCTGTTCCCTCACCACAATCCAGATTCTTTTGGGGAGTTACCAGTACAGTAACCATACCAGGAAGTACTTAATTTATTAAGCTCCTGCTTTTCATAATCTCAGTGGAGATATTTACTGATAAACAGCTACCTACGCAGCATGTTCATGTCGTTCCTAAATGAGCTTCTTTCTCTGTTCCCTCACCACAATCCAGATTCTTTTGGGGAGTTACCAGTACAATACGCATACCAGGAAGTACTTAATTTATTAAGCTACTTCTTTTCTTAATCTCAGTGGAGATATTTACTGATAAACAGCTACGTATGCAGCATGTTCATGTTGTTCCTAAATGAGCTTTTATCTCTCTACCCTCATCACAAATCAGATTCTTCTGAGGAGTTCCCAGTACATTATCCTTTCCCCTGTGTAATTGCCTTAACAAGCTCCAGCTGTTTTTATTCTCAGAATGTTTACTCCCTGATATACAGATGCCTACCCCCTTCGTAAGTGCAGGTCCGAAATGAGCTTTTTTCTCTGTTCCCTCACCACAATCCAGATTCTTTTGGGGAGTTACCAGTACAGTAACCATACCAGGAAGTACTTAATTTATTAAGCTACTGCTTTTCTTAATCTCAGTGGAGATATTTACTGATAAACAGCTACCTACGCAGCATGTTCATGTCGTTCCTATATGAGCTTTTACTCTCTCCCCTCACCACAAATCAGATTCTTCTAAGGAGTTCCCAGTACTTTATCCTTTCCCCTGTGTAATTACCTTAACAAGCTCCAGCTGTTTTTATTCTCAGAAGGTTTACTCCCTGATATACAGCTGCCTACCAACTTCGTAAGTGCAGGTCCTAAATGAGCTATTTTCTCTGTTCCCTAACCACAATCCAGATTCATTTGGGGAGTTACCAGTACAGTATCCATACCAGGAAGTACTTAATTTATTAAGCTACTGCTTCTCTTAATCTCAGTGGAGATATTTACTGATAAACAGCTACGTAGGCAGCATGTTCATGTCGTTCCTAAATGAGCTTTTATCTCTCTCCCCTCACCACAATCAGATTCTTCTGAGGAGTTCCCAGTACATTATCCTTTCCCCTGTGTAATTACCTTAACAAGCTCCAGCTGTTTTTATTCTTAGAAGGTTTACTCCCTGATACACAGCTGCCTACCCCCTTCGTAATGCAGGTCCTAAATGAGCTTTTTTCTCTGTTTCCTCACCACAATCCAGATTCTTTTGGGGAGTTACCAGTACAGTAACCATACCAGGAAGTACTTAATTTATTAAGCTACTGCTTTTCTTAATCTCAGTGGAGATATTTACTGATAAACAGCTACCTACGCAGCATGTTCATGTCGTTCCTAAATGAGCTTTTATCTCTCTCCCCCTCACCACAAATCAGATTCTTCTTAGGAGTTCCCAGTACATTATCTTTTCCCCTGTGTAATTACCTTAACAAGCTCCAGCTGTTTTTATTCTCAGAAGGTTTACTCCCTGATATACAGCTGCCTACCCCCTTCGTAAGTGCAGGTCCTAAATGAGCTTTTTTCTCTGTTCCCTCACCACAATCCAGATTCTTTTGGGGAGTTACCAGTACAGTAACCATACCAGGAAGTACTTAATTTATTAAGCTACTGCTTTTCTTAATCTCAGTGGAGATATTTACTGATAAACAGCTACCTACGCAGCATGTTCATGTCGTTCATAAATGAGCTTTTATCTCTCTCCCCTCACCACAAATCAGATTCTTCTGAGGAGTTCCCAGTACATTATTCTTGCCCCTGTGTAATTACCTTAACAAGCTCCAGCTGTTTTTATTCTCAGAAGTTTTACTCCCTGATATACAGCTGCCTACCCCCTTCGTAAGTGCAGGTCCTAAATGAGCTTTTTTCTCTGTTCCCTCACCACAATCCAGATTCTTTTGGGGAGTTACCAGTACAGTAACCATACCAGGAAGTACTTAATTTATTAAGCTACTGCTTTTCTTAATCTCAGTGGAGATATTTACTGATAAACAGCTACCTACGCAGCATGTTCATGTCGTTCATAAATGAGCTTTTATCTCTCTCCCCTCACCACAAATCAGATTCTTCTGAGGAGTTCCCAGTACATTATTCTTGCCCCTGTGTAATTACCTTAACAAGCTCCAGCTGTTTTTATTCTCAGAAGGTTTACTCCCTGATATACAGCTGCCTACCCCCTTCGTAAGTGCAAGTCCTAAATGAGCTTTTTTCTCTGTTCCCAAATCACAATCCAGATTCTTTTGTGGAGTTACCAGTACAGTAACCATACCAGGAAGTACTTAATTTATTAAGCTACTGCTTTTCTTAATCTCAGTGGAGATATTTACTGATAAACAGGTACCTACGCAGCATGTTCATGTCGTTCCTAAATGAGCTTTTATTTCTGTCCCCTCACCACAAATCAGATTCTTTTGTGGAGTTCCCAGTACATTATCCTTTCCCCTGTGTAATTACCTTAACAAGCTCTAGCTGTTTTTATTCTCAGAAGGTTTACTCCCTGATATACAGCTGCCTACCCCCTTCGTAAGTGCAGGTCTTAAATGAGCTTTTTTCTCTGTTCCCTCACCACAATCCAGATTCTTTTGGGGAGTTACCAGTCCAGTAACCATACCAGGAAGTACTTAATTTATTAAGCTACTGCTTTTCATAATCTCAGTGGAGATATTTACTGATAAACAGCTACCTACGCAGCATGTTCATGTCGTTCGTAAAGGAGCTTTTATCTCTCTCCCCTCACCACAAATCAGATTCTTCTGAGGAGTTCCCAGTACATTAACCTTTCCCTTGTGTAATTACCTTAAGAAGCTCCAGCTGTTTTTATTCTCAGAAGGTTTACTCCCTGATATAGAGCTGCCTACCCCGTTCGTAAGTGCAGGTCATAAATGAGCTTTTTTCTCTGTTCCCTCAACACAATCCAGATTCTTTTGGGGAGTTACCAGTGCAGTAACCATACCAGGAAGTACTTAATTTATTAAGCTACTGCTTTTCTTAATCTCAGTGTAGATATTTACCGATCAGCAGCTACCTACGCAGCATGTTCATGTCGTTCCTAAATGAGCTTTTATCTCTCTCCCATCACCACAAATCAGATTCTTCTGAGGAGTTCCCAGTACATTATCCTTTCTCCTATATAATTACCTTAAGAAGCTCCAGCTGTTTTTATTCTCAAAAGTTTTACTCCCTGATATACAGCTGCTTACCCCCTTTGTAAGTGCAGGTCCTAAATGAGCTTCTTTCTCTGTTGCCTCACCACAATCCAGATTCTTTTGGGGAGTTACCAGTACAGTAACCATACCAGGAAGTACTTAATTTATTAAGCTACTGCTTTTCTTAATCTCAGTGGAGATATTTACTGATAAACAGCTATGTACGAAGCATGTTCATGTCGTTCCTAAATGAGCTTTTATCTCTCTCCCCTCACCACAAATCAGATTCTTCTGAGGAGTTCCCAGTACATTGTCCTTTCCCCTGTGTAATTACCTTAACAAACTCCAGCTGTTTTTATTCTCAGAAGGTTTACTCCCTGATATACAGCTGCCTACCCCCTTCGTAAGTGCAGGTCCTAAATGAGCTGTTTTCTCTGTTCCCTCACCAGAATGCAGACTCTTTTGGGGAGTTACCAGTACAGTAACCATACCAGGAAGTACTTAATTTATTAAGCTACTGCTTTTCTTAATCTCAGTGGAGATATTTACTGATAAACAGCTACCTACGCAGCATGTTCATGTCGTTCCTAAAGGAGCTTTTATCTCTCTCCCCTCACCACAAATCAGATTCTTCGGAGGAGTTCCCAGTACATTATCCTTTCCCCTGTGTAATTACCTTAAGAAGCTCCAGCTGTTTTTATTCTCAGAAGGTTTACTCCCTGATATAGAGCTGCCTACCCCCTTCGTAAGTGCAGGTCATAAATGAGCTTTTTTCTCTGTTCCCTCAACACAATCCAGATTCTTTTGGGGAGTTACCAGTGCAGTAACCATACCAGGAAGTACGTAATCTCTTAAGCTACTGCTTTTCTTAATCTCAGTGGAGATATTTACCGATCAGCAGCTACCTACGCAGCATGTTCATGTCGTTCCTAAATGAGCTTTTATCTCTCTCCCATCACCACAAATCAGATTCTTCTGAGGAGTTCCCAGTACATTATCCTTTCTCCTATATAATTACCTTAAGAAGCTCCAGCTGTTTTTATTCTCAAAAGTTTTACTCCCTGATATACAGCTGCCTACCCCCTTTGTAAGTGTAGGTCCTAAATGAGCTTTTTTCTCTGTTCCCTCAACACAATCCAGATTCTTTTGAGGAGTTACCAGTACAGTAACCATACCAGGAAGTACTTAATTTATTAAGCTACTGCTTTTCTTAATCTCAATGGAGATATTTACTGATAAACTGCTACCTACGTAGCATGTTCATGTCGTTCCTAAACGAGCTTTTATCTCTCTCCCCTCACCACAAATACGATTCTTCTGAGGAGTTCCAAGTACATTATCCTTTCCTCTGTATAATTACCTTAACAAGCTCTAGCTGTTTTTATTCTCAGAAGTTTTACTCCCTGATATACAGCTGCCTACCAGCTTCGTAAGTGCAGGTCATAAATGAGCTTTTTTCTCTGTTCCCTCACCACAATCCAGAATCTTTTGGGGGGTTACCAGTACAGTAACCATACCAGGAAGTACTTAATTTATTAAGCTACTGCTTTTCTTAATCTCAGTGGAGATATTTACTGATAAACAGCTACCTACGCAGCATGTTCATGTCGTTCCTAAATGAGCTTTTATCTCTCTCCCCTCACCACAAATAAGATTCTTCTGAGGAGTTCCCAGTACATTACCTTTCCCCTGTGTAATTACCTTAACAAGCTCCAGCTGTTTTTATTCTCAGAAGGTTTACTCCCTGATATACAGCTGCCTACCCCCTTCGTAAGTGCAGGTCCAAAATGAGCTTTTTTCTCTGTTCCCTCACCACAATCCAGATTCTTTTGGGGAGTTACCAGTACAATATCCATACCAGGAAGTACTTAATTTATTAAGCTACTGCTTTGCTTAATCTCAGTGGAGATATTTACTGATAAACAGCTACGTATGCAGCATGTTCATGTCGTTCCGAAATGAGCTTTTATCTCTCTCCCCTCACCACAAATCAGATTCTTCTGAGGAGTTCCCAGTACATTATCCTTTCCCCTGTGTAATTACCTTAACAAGCTCCAGCTGTTTTTATTCTCAGAAGGTTTACTCCCTGATATACAGCTGCCTACCCCCTTCGTAAGTGCAGGTCATAAATGAGCTTTTTTCTCTTTTCCCTCACCACAATCCAGATTCTTTTGGGGAGTTACCAGTGCAGTAACTATACCAGGAAGTACTTCATTTATTAAGCTACTGCTTTTCTTAATCTCAGTGGAGATATTTACTGATAAACAGCTACATACGCAGCATGTTCATGTCGTTCCTAAATGAGCTTTTATCTCTCTCCCCTCACCACAAATCCGATTCTTCTGAGGACTTCCAAGTACATTATCCTTTCCCCTGTGTAATTACCTTAACAAGCTCTAGCTGTTTTTATTCTCAGAAGGTTTATTCCCTGATATACAGTTACCTACCCCCTTCGTAAGTGCAGGTCATAAATGAGCTTTTTTCTCTCTTCCCTCACCACAATCCAGAATCTTTTGGGGGGATACCAGTACAGTAACCATACCAGGAAGTACTTAATTTATTAAGCTACTGCTTTTCTTAATCTCAGTGGAGATATTTACTGATAAACAGCTACATACGCAGCATGTTCATGTCGTTCCTAAATGAGCTTTAACTCTCTCCCCTCACCACAAATCAGATTCTTCTGAGGAGTTCCCAGTACATTATCCTTTCCCCTGTGTAATTACCTTAACAAGCTCCAGCTGTTTTTATTCTCAGAAGGTTTACTCCCTGATATACAGCTGCCTACCCCCTTCGTAAGTGCAGGTCCCAAATGAGCTTTTTTCTCTGTTCCCTCACCACAATCCAGATTCTTTTGGGGAGTTACCAGTACAATATCCATACCAGGAAGTACTTAATTTATTAACCTACTGCTTTTCTTAATCTCAGTGGAGATATTTACTGATAAACAGCTACGTATGCAGCATGTTCATGTCGTTCCTAAATGAGCTTTTATCTCTCTCCCCTCACCACAAAGCAGATTCTTCTGAGGAGTTCCCAGTACATTATCCTTTCCCCTGTGTAATTACCTTAACAAGCTCCTGCTGTTTTTATTCTCAGAAGCGATACTCCCTGATATACAGCTGCCTACCCCCTTCATAAGTGCAGGTCCTAAAGGAGCTTTTTTCTCTGTTCTCTCACCACAATCCAGATTCTTTTGGGGAGTTACCAGTACAGTAACCATACCAGGAAGTACTTAATTTATTAAGCTACTGCTTTTCATAATCTCAGTGGAGATATTTACTGATAAACAGCTACCTACGCAGCATGTTCATGTCGTTCCGAAATGAGCTTTTATCTCTCTCCCCTCACCACAAATCAGATTCTTCTGAGGAGTTCCCAGTACATTATCCTTTCCCCTGTGTAATTACCTTAACAAGCTCCAGCTGTTTTTATTCTCAGATTGTTTACTCCCTGATATACAGCTGCCTACCCCCTTCGTAAGTGCAGGTCATAAATGAGCTTTTTTCTCTTTTCCCTCACCACAATCCAGATTCTTTTGGGGAGTTACCAGTGCAGTAACCATACCAGGAAGTACTTAATTTATTAAGCTACTGCTTTTCTTAATCTCAGTGGAGATATTTACTGATAAACAGCTACCTACGCAGGATGTTCATGTCGTTCCTAAATGAGCTTTTATGTCTCTCCCCTCACGACAAATCCGATTCTTCTGTGGACTTCCAAGTACATTATCCTTTCCCCTGTGTAATTACGTTAACAAGCTCTAGCTGTTTTTATTCTCAGAAGGTTTATTCCCTGATATACAGTTACCTACCCCCTTCGTAAGTGCAGGTCATAAATGTGCTTTTTTCTCTCTTCCCTCACCACAATCCAGAATCTTTTGGGGGGATACCAGTACAGTAACCATACCAGGAAGTACTTAATTTATTAAGCTACTGCTTTTCTTAATCTCAGTGGAGATATTTACTGATAAACAGCTACTTACCCAGCATGTTCATGTCGTTCCTAAATGAGCTTTTATCTCTCTCCCCTCACCACAAATCAGATTCTTCTGAGGAGTTCCCAGTACATTATCCTTTCCCCTGTGTAATTACCTTAACAAGCTCCAGCTGTTTTTATTCTCAAGTTTACTCCCTGATATACAGCTGCCTACCCCCTTCGTAAGTGCAGGTCCCAAATGAGCTTTTTTCTCTGTTCCCTCACCACAATCCAGATTCTTTTGGGGAGTTTCCAGTACAATATCCATACCAGGAAGTACTTAATTTATTAAGCTACTGCTTTTCTTAATCTCAGTGGAGATATTTACTGATAAACAGCTACGTATGCAGCATGTTCATGTCGTCCCTAAATGAGCTTTTATCTCTCTCCCCTCACCACAAATCAGATTCTTCTGAGGAGTTCCCAGTACATTATCCTTTCCCCTGTGTAATTACCTTAACAAGCTCCTGCTGTTTTTATTCTCAGAAACGATACTCCCTGATATACAGCTGCCTACCCCCTTCATAAGTGCAGGTCCTAAATGAGCTTTTTTCTCTGATCTCTCACCACAATCCAGATTCTTTTGGGGAGTTACCAGTACAGTAACCATACCAGGAAGTACTTAATTTATTAAGCTACTGCTTTTGTTAATCTCAGTGGAGATATTTACTGATAAACAGCTACGGATGCAGCATGTTCATGTCGTTCCTAAATGAGCTTTTATCTCTCTCCCCTCACCACAAATCCGATTCTTCTGAGGAGTTCCAAGTACATTATCCTTTCCTCTGTATAATTACCTTAACAAGCTCTAGCTGTTTTTATTCTCAGAAGTTTTACTCCCTGATATACAGCTGCCTACCAGCTTCGTAAGTGCAGGTCATAAATGAGCTTTTTTCTCTGTTCCCTCACCACAATCCAGAATCTTTTGGGGGGTTACCAGTACAGTAACCATACCAGGAAGTACTTAATTTATTAAGCTACTGCTTTTCTTAATCTCAGTTGAGATATTTACTGATAAACAGCTACCTACGCAGCATGTTCATGTCGTTCCTAAATGAGCTTTTATCTCTCTCCCCTCACCACAAATCAGATTCTTCTGAGGAGTTCCCAGTACATTATCCTTTCTGTTGTGTAATTACCTTAACAAGCTCCAGCTGTTTTTATTCTCAGAAGGTTTACTCCCTGATATACAGCTGCCTACCCCCTTCGTAAGTGCAGGTCCTAAATGAGCTTTTTTCTCTGTTCCCTCACCACAATCCAGATTCTTTTGGGGAGTTACCAGTACAATATCCATACCAGGAAGTACTTAATTTATTAAGCTACTGCTTTGCTTAATCTCAGTGGAGATATTTACTGATAAACACCTACGTATGCAGCATGTTCATGTCGTTCCGAAATGAGCTTTTATCTCTCTCCCCTCACCACAAATCAGATTTTTCTGAGGAGTTCCCAGTACATTATCCTTTCCCCTGTGTAATGACCTTAACAAGCTCCAGCTGTTTTTATTCTCAGAAGGTTTACTGCCTGATATACAGCTGCCTACCCCCTTCGTAAGTGCAGGTCCTAAATGCGCTTTTTTCTCAGTTCCCTCACCACAATCAAGATTCTTTTGGGGAGTTACCAGTACAGTAACCATACCAGGAAATACTTAATTTATTAAGCTACTGCTTTTCTTAATCTCAGTTGAGATATTTACTGATAAACAGCTACCTACACAGTATGTTCATGTCGTTCCTAAATGAGCTTTTATCTCTCCCCTTACCACAAATCAGATTCTTCTGAGGAGTTCCCAGTACATTATCCTTTCCCCTGTGTAATTACCTTAACAAGCTCCAGCTGTTTTTATTCTCAGAAGGTTTACTCCCTGATATACAGCTGCCTAACCCCTTCGTAAGTGCAGGTCCTAAATGAGATTTTTTCTCTTTTCCCTCACCACAATCCAGATTCTTTTGGGGAGTTACCAGTACAGTAACCATACCAGGAAGTACTTAATTTATTAAGCTACTGCTTTTCTTAATCTCAGTGGAGATATTTACTGATAAACTGCTACCTACGCAGCATGTTCATGTCGTTCCTAAATGAGCTTTTATCTCTCTACCCTCACCAAAAATCAGATTCTTCTGAGGAGTTCCCAGTACATTATCCTTTCCCCTGGGTAATTACCTTAACAAGCTCCAGCTGTTTTTATTCTCAGAAGGTTTACTCCCTGATATACAGCTGCCTACCACCTTCGTAAATGCAGGTCCTAAATGAGCTTTTTTCTCTGTTCCCTCACCACAATCCAGATTCTTTTGGGGAGTTACCAGTACAGTAACCATACCAGGAAGTACTTAATTTATTAAGCTAGTGCTTTTCTTAATCTCAGTGGAGATATTTACTGATAAACAGCTACGGAAGCAGCATGTTCATGTCGTTCCTAAATGAGCTTTTATCTCTCTCCCCTCACCACAAATCCGATTCTTCTGAGGAGTTCCAAGTACATTATCCTTTCCTCTGTATAATTACCTTAACAAGCTTAGCTGTTTTTATTCTCAGAAGTTTTACTCCCTGATATACAGCTGCCTACCAGCTTCGTAAGTGCAGGTCATAAATGAGCTTTTTTCTCTATACCCTCACCACAATCCAGAATCTTTTGGGCGGTTACCAGTACAGTAACCATACCAGGAAGTACTTAATTTATTAAGCTACTGCTTTTCTTAATCTCAGTGGAGATATTTACTGAAAAAGAGCTACCTACTCAGCATGTACATGTCGTTCCTAAATGAGCTATTTTCTCTGTTCCCTCACCACAATCCAGATTCTTTTGGGGAGTTATCAGTACAGTAACCATACCAGGAAGTACTTAATTTATTAAGCTACTGCTTTTCTTAATCTCAGTTGAGATATTTACTGTTTAATAGATACCTACGCAGCATGTTCATGTCGTTCCTAAATGAGCTTTTATCTCTCTCCCCTCACCACAAATCAGATTCTTCTGAGGAGTTCCCAGTACATTATCCTTGCCCCTGTGTAATTACCTTAACAAGCTCCAGCTGTTTTTATTCTCAGTAGGTTTACTCCCTGATATACAGCTGCCTAACCCCTTCGTAAGTGCAGATCCTAAATGAGCTTTTTTCTCTGTTCCCTCACCACAATCCAGATTCTTTTGGGGAGTTACCAGTACAGTAACCATACCACGAAGTACTTAATTTATTAAGCTACTGCTTTTCTTATTCTCAGTGGAGATATTTACTGATAAACAGCTACCTACGCAGCACGTTCATGTCGTTCCTAAATGAGCTTTTATCTCTCTCCCCTCACCACAAATCAGATTCTTCTGTGGAGTTCCCAGTACATTATCCTTTCCCCTGTGTAATTACCTTAACAAGCTCCAGCTGTTTTTATTCTCAGAAGGTTTACTCCCTGATATACAGCTGCCTACCCCCTTCGTAAGTGCAGGTCCTAAATGAGCTTTTTTCTCTGTTCCCTCACCACAATCCAGATTCTTTGGGGAGTTACCAGTACAGTAACCATACCAGGAAGTACTTAATTTATTAAGCTACTGCTTTTCTTAATCTCAGTGGAGATATTTACTGATAAACAGCTACATACGCAGCATGTTCATGTCGTTCCTAAATGAGATTTTATCTCTCTCCCCTCACCACAAATCAGATTCTTCTGAGGAGTTCCCAGTACATTATCCTTTCCCCTGTGTAATTACCTTAACAAGCTCCTGCTGTGTTTATTCTCAGAAGGTTTACTCCCTGATATACAACTGCCTACCCCCTTCGTAAGTGCAAGTCCTAAATGAGCTTTTTTCTCTGTTCCCTCAGCACAATCCAGATTCTTTTGGGGAGTTACCAGTACAGAAACCATACCAGGAAGTACTTAATTTACTAAGCTACTGCTTTTATTAATCTCAGTGTAGATATTTACTGATAAACAGCTACCTACGCAGCATGTTCATGTCGTTCCTAAATGAGCTTTTATCTCTCTCCCCTCACCACAAATCAGATTGTTCTGAGGAGTACCCAGTACATTATCCTTCCCCTGTGTAATTACCTTAAAAAGCTCCAGCTGTTTTTATTCTCAGAAGGTTTATTCCCTGATATACAGCTGCCTACCCCCTTCATAAGTGCAGATCCTAAATGAGCTTTATTCCCTGTTCCCTCACCACAATCCAGATTCTTTTGGGGAGTTACCAGTACAGTAACCATACCAGGAAGTACTTAATTTTTTAAGCTACTGCTTTTCTTAATCTCAGTGGAGATATTTACTGATAAACAGCTACTTATGCAGCATGTTCATGTTGTTCCTAAATGAGCTTTTATCTCTCTACCCTCACCACAAATCAGATTCTTCTGAGGAGTTCCCAGTACATTATCCTTTCCCCTGTGTAATTACCTTAACAAGCTCCAGCTGTTTTTATTCTCAGAAGCGATACTCCCTGATATACAGCTGCCTACCCCCATCGTAAGTGCAGGTCATAAATGAGCTTTTTTCTCTGTTCCCTCAGCACAATCCAGATTCTTTTGGGGAGTTACCAGTACAGTAACCATACCAGGAAGTACTTAATTTATTAAGCTACTGCTTTTCTTAATCTCAGTGGAGATATTTACTGATAAACAGCTACCTACGCAGCATGTTCATGTCGTTCCTAAATGAGCTTTTATCTCTCTCCCCTCACCACAAATCAGATTGTTCTGAGGAGTTCCCAGTACATTATCCTTCCCCTGTGTAATTCCCTTAACAAGCTCCAGCTATTTTATTCTCAGAAGGTTTACTCCCTGATATACAGCTGCCTACCCCCTTCGTAAGTGCAGGTCCTAAATGAGCTTTTTTCTCTGTTCCCTCACCACAATCCAGATTCTTTTGGGGAGTTACCAGTACAATAACCATACCACGAAGTACTTAATTTATTAAGCTACAGCTTTTCATAATCTCATTGGAGATATTTACTGATAAACAGCTACCTACGCAGCATGATCATGTCGTTCCTAAATGAGCTTTTTTCTCTCTTCCCTCACCAAAATCCAGATTCTTTTGGGGAGTTACCAGTACAGTATCCATACCAGGAAGTACTTAATTTATTAAGCTACTGCTTTTCTTAATCTCAGTGGAGATATTCACTGATAAACAGCTACCAATGCAGCATGAGCTTTTATCTCTCTCCCCTCACCACAAATCAGATTCTTCTGAGGAATTCCCAGTACATTATCCTTTCCCCTATTTAATTACCTTATCAAGCTCCAGCTGTTTTTATTCTCAGAAGGTTTACTCCCTGATAGACAGCTGCCTACCCCCTTCGTAAGTGCAGGTCCTAAATGAGCTTTTTTCTCTGTTCCCTCACCACAATCCAGATTCTTTTGGGGAGTTACCAGTACAGAAACCATACCAGGAAGTACTTAATTCATTAAGCTACTGCTTTTCTTAATCTCAGTGGTGATATTTACTGATAAACAGCTACCTACGCAGCATGTTCATGTCGTTCCTAAATGAGCTTTTATCTCTCTCCCCTAATCACAAATCAGATTCTTCTGAGGAGTTCCCAGTACATTATCCTTTCCCCTGTGTAATTACCTTAACAAGCTCCAGCTGTTTTTATTCTCAGAAGGTTTACTCCCTGATATACAGCTGCCTACCCCCTTGGTAAGTGCAGGTCCTAAATGAGCTTTTTTCTCTGTTCCCTAACCACAATACAGATTCATTTGGGGAGTTACCAGTACAGTATCCATACCAGGAAGTACTTATTTTATTAAGCTACTGCTTCTCTTAATCTCAGTGGAGATATTTACTGATAAACAGCTACGTACGCAGCATGTTCATATCGTTCATAAATGAGCTTTTATCTCTCTCCCCTCACCACAAATCAGATTCTTCTGAGGAGTTCCCAGTACATTATCCTTTCCCCTGTGTAATTACCTTAACAAACTCCAGCTGTTTTTATTCTCAGAAGGTTTACTCCCTGATACACAGCTGCCTACCCCCTTCGTAATGCAGGTCCTAAATGAGCTTTTTTCTCTGTTCCCTCACCACAATCCAGATTCTTTTGGGGAGTTACCAGTACAGTAACCATACCAGGAAGTACTTAATTTACTAAGCTACTGCGTTTCTTAATCTCATTGGAGATATTTACTGATAAACTGCTACCTACGCAGCATGTTCATGTCGTTCCTAAATGAGCTTTTTTCTCTGTTCCCTCACCACAAACCAGATACTTTTGGGGAGTTACCAGTACAGTATCCATACCAGGAAGTACTTAATTTATTAAGCTACTGCTTTTCTTAATCTCAGTGGAGATATTTACTGATAAACAGCTACGTATGCAGCATGTTCATGTCGTTCCTAAATGAGCTTTTTTCTCTCTCCCCTCACCACAAATCAGATTCTTCTGAGGAGTTCCCAGTACATTATCCTTTTCCCTGTGTAATTACATTAACAAGCTCCAGCTGTTTTTATTCTCAGAAGCGATACTCCCTGATATACAGCTGCCTACCCCGTTCGTAATTGCAGGTCCTAAATGAGCTTTTTTCTCTGTTCCCTCACCACAATCCAGACTCTTTTGGGGAGTTACCAGTACAGTAACCATACCAGGAAGTACTTAATTTACTAAGCTACTGCTTTTCTTAATCTCATTGGAGATATTTACTGATAAACTGCTACCTACAGAGCATGTTCATGTCGTTCCTAAATGAGCTTTTATCTCTCTCCCCTCACCCCAAATCAGATTCTTCTGAAGAGTTCCCAGGTCATTATCCTTTCCCCTGTGTAATTACCTTAACAAGCTCTAGCTGTTTTTATTCTCAGAAGGATTACTCCCTGATATACAGCTGCCTACCCCCTTCGTAAGTGCAGGTCCTAAATGAGCTTTTTTCTCTGTTCCCTCACCACAATCCAGATTCTTTTGGGGAGTTACCTTTACAGTAACCATACAAGGAAGTACTTAATTTATTAAGCTACTGCTTTTCTTAATCTCAGTGGAGATATTTACTGATAAACAGCTACCTACGCAGCATGTTCATGTCGTTCCTAAATGAGCTTTTATCTCTCTCCCCTCACCACAAATCAGATTCTTCTGAGGAGTTCCCAGTACATTATCCTTTACCCTGTGTAATTACCTTAACAAGCTCCAGCTGTTTTTATTCTCAGAAGGTTTACTCCCTGATATACAGCTGCCTACCCCCTTCGTAAGTACAGGTCCTAAATGAGCTTTTTTCTCTGTTCCCTCACCACAGTCCAGATTCTTTTGGGGAGTTACCAGTACAGTAACCATACCAGGAATTACTTAATTTATTAAGCTACTGCTTTTCTTAATCTCAGGGGAGATATTTACTGATAAACAGCTACCAATGCAGCATGAGCTTTTATCTCTCTCCCCTCACCACAAATCAGATTCTTCTGAGGAGTTCCCAGTACATTATCCTTTCCCCTATTTAATTACCTTAACAAGCTCCAGCTGTTTTTTTTCTCAGAAGGTTTACTCCCTGATATACAGCTGCCTACCCCCTTCGTAAGTGCAGGTCCTAAATGAGCTTTTTTCTCTGTTCCCTCACCACAATCCAGATTCTTTTGGGGAGTTACCAGTACAGAAACCATACCAGGAAGTACTTAATTCATTAAGCTACTGCTTTTCTTCATCTCAGTGGAGATATTTACTGATAAACAGCTACCTACGCAGCATGTTCATGTCGTTCCTAAATGAGCTTTTATCTCTCTCCCCTCACCAGAAATCAGATTCTTCTGAGGAGTTCCCAGTACATTATCCTTTCCCCTGTGTAATTACCTTAACAAGCTCCAGGTGTTTTTATTCTCAGAAGGTTTACTCCCTGATATACAGCTGCCTACCCCCTTCGTAAGTGCAGGTCCTAAATGAGCTTTTTTCTCTGTTCCCTCACCACTATCCAGATTCTTTTGGGGAGTTACCAGTACAGTAACCATACCAGGAAGTACTTAATTTATTAAGCTACTGCTTTTCTTAATCTCAGTGGAGATATTTACTGATAAACAGCTACCTACGCAGCATGTTCATGTCGTTCCTAAATGAGCTTTTTTCTCTGTTCCCTCACCACAGTCCAGATTCTTTTGGGGGGTTACCAGTACAGTAACCATACCAGGAAGTACTTAATTTATTAAGCTACTGTTTTTCTTAATCTCATGGGAGATATTTACTGATAAACATCTACGTATGCAGCATGTTCACGTCGTTCCTAAATGAGCTTTTATCTCTCTCCCCTCACCGCAAATCAGATTCTTCTGAGGAGTTCCCAGTACATTATCCTTTCCCCTGTGTAATTACCTTAACAAGCTCCAGCTGTTTTTATTCTCAGAAGGTTTACTCCCTGATATACAGCTGCCTACCCCCTTCGTAAGTGCAGGTCCTAAATGAGCTTTTTTCTCTGTTCCCTCACCACAATCCAGATTTTTTGGGGAGTTACCAGTACAGTCACCATACCAGGAAGTACTTAATTTATTAAGCTACTGCTTTTCTTAATCTCAGTGGAGATATTTACTGATAAACAGCTACCTACGCAGCATGTTCATGTCGTTCCTAAATGAGATTTTATCTCTCTCCCCTCACCACAAATGAGATTCTTCTGAGGAGTTCCCAGTACATTATCCTTTCCCCTGTGTAATTACCTTAACAAGCTCCAGCTGTTTTTGTTCTCAGAAGCGATACTCCCTGATATACAGCTGCCTACCCCCTTCGTAATTTCAGGTCCTAAATGAGCTTTTTTCTCTGTTCCCTCACCACCATCCAGATTCTTTTGGGGAGTTACCAGTACAGTAACCATACCAGGATGTACTTAATTTACTAAGCTACTGCGTTTCTTAATCTCATTGGAGATATTTACTGATAAACTGCTACCTACAGAGCATGTTCATGTCGTTCCTAAATGAGCTTTTATCTCTCTCCCCTCACCACAAATCAGATTCTTCTGAGGAGCTCCCAGTACACTATCCTTTCCACTGTGTAATTACCTTAACAAGCTCCAGCTGTTTTTATTCTCAGAAGGTTTACTCCCTGATATACAGCTGCCTACCCCCTTCGTAAGTGCAGGTCCTAAATGAGCTTTTTTCTCTGTTCCCTCACCACAATCCAGATTCTTTTGGGGAGTTACCAGTACAGTAACCATACCAGGAAGTACTTAATTTATTAAGCTACTGCTTTTCTTAATCTCAGTGGAGATATTTACTGATAAACAACTACCTACGCAGCATGTTCATGTCGTTCCTAAATGAGCTTTTTTCTCTGTTCCCTCACCACAAACCAGATCCTTTTGGGGAGTTACCAGTACAGTATCCATACCAGGAAGTACTTAATTTATTAAGCTACTGCTTTTCTTAATCTCAGTGGAGATATTTACTGATAAACAGCTACGTATGCAGCATGTTCATGTCGTTCCTAAATGAGCTTTTTTCTCTCTCCCCTCACCACAAATCAGATTCTTCTGAGGAGTTCCCAGTACATTATCCTTTCCCCTGTGTAATTACCTTAACAAGCTCCAGCTGTTTTTATTCTCAGAAGCGATACTCCCTGATATACAGCTGCCTACCCCGTTCGTAATTGCAGGTCCTAAATGAGCTTTTTTCTCTGTTCCCTCACCACAATCCAGAGTCTTTTGGGGAGTTACCAGTACAGTAACCATACCAGGAAGTACTTAATTTACTAAGCTACTGCTTTTCTTAATCTCATTGGAGATATTTACTGATAAACTGCTACCTACAGAGCATGTTCATGTCGTTCCTAAATGAGCTTTTATCTCTCTCCCCTCACCACAAATCAGAATCTTCTGAAGAGTTCCCAGGTCATTATCCTTTCCCCTGTGTAATTACCTTAACAAGCTCCAGCTGTTTTTATTCTCCGAAGGTTTACTCCCTGATATACAGCTGCCTACCCCCTTCGTAAGTGCAGGTCGTAAATGAGCTTTTTTCTCTGTTCCCTCACCACAATCCATATTCTTTTGGGGAGTTACCAGTACAGAAACCATACCAGGAAGTGCTTAATTCATTAAGCTACTGCTTTTCTTAATCTCAGTGGAGATATTTACTGATAAACAGCTACCTACGCAGCATGTTCATGTCGTTCCTAAATGAGCTTTTATCTCTCTCCCCTCACCAGAAATCAGATTCTTCTGAGGAGTTCCCAGTACATTATCCTTTCCCCTGTGTAATTACCTTAACAAGCTCCAGGTGTTTTTATTCTCAGAAGGTTTACTCCCTGATATAAAGCTGCCTACCCCCTTCGTAAGTGCAGGTCCTAAATGAGCTTTTTTCTCTGTTCCCTCACCACAATCCAGATTCTTTTGGGGAGTTACCAGTACAGTAACCATACCAGGAAATACTTAATTTATTAAGCTACTGCTTTTCTTAATCTCAGTGGAGATATTTACTGATAAACAGCTACCTACGCAGCATGTTCATGTCGTTCCTAAATGAGCTTTTTTCTCTTCCCTCACCACAATCCAGATACTTTTGGGGAGTTACCAGTACAGTATCCATTCCAGGAAGTACTTAATTTATTAAGCTACTGCTTTTCTTAATCTCAGTTGAGATATTTACTGATAAACAGCTACCTACGCAGCATGTTCATGTCGTTCCTAAATGAGCTTTTATCTCTCTCCCCTCACCACAAATCAGATTCTTCTGAGGAGTTCCCAGTACATTATCCTTTCCCCTGTGTAATTACCTTAACAAGCTCCAGCTGTTTTTATTCTCAGAAGGTTTACTCCCTGATATACAGCTGCCTACCCCCTTCATAAGTGAAGGTCCTAAATGAGCTTTTTTCTCTGTTCCCTCACCACAATCCAGATTCTTTTGGGGAGTTACCAGTACAGTATCCATACCAGGAAGTACTTAATTTATTAAGCTACTGCTTTTCTTAATCTCAGTGGAGATATTTACTGATAAACAGCTACCTACGCAGCATGTTCATGTCGTTCCTAAATGAGCTTTTATCTCTCTCCCCTCACCACAAATCAGATTCTTCTGAGGAGTTCCCAGTACATTATCCTTTCCTCTGTGTAATTACCTTAACAAGCTCCAGCTGTTTTTATTCTCAGAAGGTTTACTCCCTGATATACAGCTGCCTACCCCCTTCGTAAGTGCAGGTCCAAATGAGCATTTTTCTCGGTTCCCTCACCACAATCCAGATTCTTTTGGGGAGTTACTAGTAGAGTAACCACACCAGGAAGTACTTAATTTATTAAGCTACTGCTTTTCTTAATCTCAGTGGAGATATTTACTGATAAACAGCTACGTACGCAGCATGTTCATGTCGTTCATAAATGAGCTTTTATCTCTCTCCCCTCACCACAATTCAGATTCTTCTGAGGAGTTCCCAGTACATTATCCTTTCCCCTGTGTAATTACCATAACAAGCTCCAGCTGTTTTTATTCTCAGAAGGTTTACTCCCTGATATACAGCTGCCTACCCGCTTCATAAGTGCAGGTCCTAAATGAGCTTTTTTCTCTGTTCCCTCACCACAATCCAGATTCTTTTGGGGAGTTACCAGTACAGTAACCATACCAGGAAGTACTTAATTTATTAAGCTACTGCTTTTCTTAATCTCAGTGGAGATATTTACTGATAAACAGCTACCTAAGCACTATGTTCATGTCGTTCTTAAATGAGCTTTCATCTCTCTCCCCTCACCACAAATCAGATTCTTCTGAGGAGTTCCCAGTACATTATCCTTTCCCCTGTGTAATTACCTTAAAAGCTCCAGCTGTTTTTATTCTCAGAAGGTTTACTCCCTGATATACTGCTGCCTACCCCCTTCGTAAGTGCAGGTCCTAAATGAGCTTTTTTCTCTGTTCCCTCACCACAATCCAGATTCTTTTGGGGAGTTACCAGTACAGTAACCATACCAGGAAGTACTTAATTTATTAAGCTACTGCTTTTCTTAATCTCAGTGGAGATATTTACTGATAAACAGCTACCTACGCAGCATGTTCATGTCGATCCTAAATGAGCTTTTATCTCTCTCCCCTCACCACAAATCAGATTCTTCTGAGGAGGTCACAGTACATTATCCTTTCCCCTGTGTAATTACCTTAACATGCTCCAGCTTTTTTTAATCTCAGAAGTTTTACTCCCTGATATACAGCTGCCTACCCCCTTCGTAAGTGCAGGTCCTAAATGAGCTTTATTCTCTGTTCCCTCACCACAATCCAGATTCTTTTGGGGAGTTACCAGTACAGTAACCATACCAGGAAGTACTTAATTTATTAAGCTACAGCTTTTCTTTTTTTTTTTTTTGCCAGTCGTGGGCCTTGGACTCAGGGCCTGAGCACTGTCCCTGGCTTCTTCCTGCTCAAGGCCAGCACTCTGCCACTTGAGCCACAGCGCCGCTTCTGGCCGTTTTCTGTATATGTGGTGCTGGGGAATCGAACCTAGGGCCTCGTGTATCCGAGGCAGGCACTCTTGCCACTAGGCTATATCCCCAGCCCTGCTTTTCTTAATCTCAGTGGAGATATTTACTGATAAACAGCTACGTACGCAGCATGTTCATGTCGTTCCTAAATGAGCTTTAATCTCTCTCCCCTCACCACAAATCAGATTCTTCTGAGGAGTTCCCAGTACATTATCCTTTCCCCTGTGTAATTACCTTAACAAGCTCCAGCTGTTTTTATACTCAGAAGGTTTACTCTCTGATATACAGCTGCCTTCCCCCTTAGTAAGTGCAGGTCCTAAATCTGCTTTTTTCTCTGTTCCCTCACCACAATCCAGATTCTTTTGGGGAGTTACCAGTACAGTAACCATACCAGGAATTACTTAATTTATTAAGCTACTGCTTTTCTTAATCTCAGTGGAGATATTTACTGATAAACAGCTACCTACGCAGCATGTTCATGTCGTTCCTAAATGAGCTTTTTTCTCTATTCCCTCACCACAACCCAGATTCTTTTGGGGAGTTACCAGTACAGTAACCATACCAGGAAGTACTTAATTTATTAAGCTACTGCTTTTCTTAATCTCAGTGGAGATATTTACTGATAAACAGCTACCTACGCAGCATGTTCATGTCTTTCCTAAATGAGCTTTTATCTCTCTCCCGTCACCACAAATCAGATTCTTCTGAGGAGTTCCCAGTACATTATCCTTTCCCCTGTGTAATTACCTTAACAAGCTCCAGCTGTTTTTATTCTCAGAATGTTTACTCCCTGATATACAGCTGCCTACCCCCTTCGTAAGTGCAGGTCCTAAATGAGCTTTTTTCTCTGTTCCCTCACCACAATCCAGATTCTTTTGGGGAGTTACCAGTACAGTAACCATACCAGGAAGTACTTAATTTATTAAGCTACTGCTTTTCTTAATCTCAGTGGAGATATTTACTGATAAACAGCTACCTACGCAGCATGTTCATGTCGTTCCTAAATGAGCTTTTATCTCTCTCCCCTCACCACAAATCAGATTCTTCTGAGGAGTTCCCAGTACATTATCCTTTCCCCTGTGTAATTACCTTTATAAGGTCCAGCTGTTTTTATTCTCAGAAGGTTTACTCCCTGATATACAACTGCCTACCCGATTCTAAAGTGCAGGTCCTAAATGAGCTTTTTTCTCTGTTCCCTCACCACAATCCAGATTCTTTTGGGGAGTTACCAGTACAGTAACCATACCAGGAAGTACTTAATTTATTAAGCTACTGCTTTTCTTAATATCAGTGGAGATATTTACTGATAAACCGGTACCTACGCAGCGTGTGCATGTCGTTCCTAAATGAGCTTTTATCTCTCTTTCCTCACAACAAATTAGATTCTTCTGAGGAGTTCCCAGTACATTATCCTTTCCCCTGTGTAATTACCTTTATAAGGTCCAGGTGTTTTTATTCTCAGAAGGTTTACTCCCTGATATACAACTGCCTACCCGCTTCGTAAGTGCAGGTCCTAAATGAGCTTTTTTCTCTGTTCCCTCACCACAATCCAGATTCTTTTGGGGAGTTACCAGTACAGTAACCATTCCAGGAAGTACTTAATTTATTAAGCTACTGCTTTTCTTAATCTCAATGGAGATATTTACTGATAAACAGCTACCTACGCAGCATGTTCATGTCGTTCCTAAATGAGCTTTCATCTCTCTCCCCTCACCACAAATCAGATTCCTCTAGGGGTTCCCAGTACATTATCCTTTCCCCTGTGTAATTACCTTAACAAGCTTCAGCTGTTTTTATTCTCAGAACGTTTACTCCCTGATATACAGCTGCCTACCCCCTTCGTAAGTGCAGGTCCTAAATGAGCTATTTTCTCTGTTCCCTCACCACAATCCAGATTCTTTTGGGGAGTTTCCAGTACAGTATCCATACCAGGAAGTACTTAATTTATTAAGCTACTGCTTTTCTTAATCTCAGTGGAGATATTTACTGATAAACAGCTACCTACGCAGCTTGTTTATGTCGTTCCTAAATGAGCTTTTATCTCTCTCCCCTCACCACAAATCAGATTCTTCTGAGGAGTACCCAGTACATTATCCTATCCCCTGTGTAATTACCTTAACAAGCTCCAGCTGTTTTTATTCTCAGAAGGCATACTCCCTGATATACAGCTGCCTACCCCCTTCGTAAGTGCAGGTCCTATATGAGCTTTTTTCTCTGTTCCCTCACCACAATCCAGATTCTTTTGGGGAGTTACCAGTACAGTAACCATACCAGGAAGTACTTAATTTATTAAGCTACTGCTATCCTTTTTTTTTTTTTTCTGCCAGTCGTGGGCCTTGGACTCAGGGCCTGAGCACTGTCCCTGGCTTCTTCCTGCTCAAGGCCAGCACTCTGCCACTTGAGCCACAGCGCCGCTTCTGGCCGTTTTCTGTATATGTGGTGCTGGGGAATCGAACCTAGGGCCTCGTGTATCCGAGGCAGGCACTCTTGCCACTAGGCTATATCCCCAGCCCTGCTTTTCTTAATCTCAGTGGAGATATTTACTGATAAACAGCTACGTACGCAGCATGTTCATGTCGTTCCTAAATGAGCTTTAATCTCTCTCCCCTCACCACAAATCAGATTCTTCTGAGGAGTTCCCAGTACATTATCCTTTCCCCTGTGTAATTACCTTAACAAGCTCCAGCTGTTTTTATACTCAGAAGGTTTACTCTCTGATATACAGCTGCCTTCCCCCTTAGTAAGTGCAGGTCCTAAATCTGCTTTTTTCTCTGTTCCCTCACCACAATCCAGATTCTTTTGGGGAGTTACCAGTACAGTAACCATACCAGGAATTACTTAATTTATTAAGCTACTGCTTTTCTTAATCTCAGTGGAGATATTTACTGATAAACAGCTACCTACGCAGCATGTTCATGTCGTTCCTAAATGAGCTTTTTTCTCTATTCCCTCACCACAATCCAGATTCTTTTGGGGAGTTACCAGTACAGTAACCATACCAGGAAGTACTTAATTTATTAAGCTACTGCTTTTCTTAATCTCAGTGGAGATATTTACTGATAAACAGCTACCTACGCAGCATGTTCATGTCGTTCCTAAATGAGCTTTTATCTCTCTTCCCTCACCACAAATCAGATTCTTCTGAGGAGTTCCCAGTACATTATCCTTTCCCCTGTGTAATTACCTTTATAAGGTCCAGCTGTTTTTATTCTCAGAAGGTTTACTCCCTGATATACAACTGCCTACCCGATTCTAAAGTGCAGGTCCTAAATGAGCTTTTTTCTCTGTTCCCTCACCACAATCCAGATTCTTTTGGGGAGTTACCAGTACAGTAACCATACCAGGAAGTACTTAATTTATTAAGCTACTGCTTTTCTTAATATCAGTGGAGATATTTACTGATAAACAGCTACGTACGCAGCATGTTCATGTCGTTCCTAAATGAGCTTTTATCTCTCTCCCCTCACCATAAATCAGATTCTTCTGAGGAGTTCCCAGTACATTATCCTATCCCCTGTGTAATTACCTTAACAAGTTCCAGCTGTTTTTATTCTCAGAAGGTTTACTCCTTGATATACAGCTGCCAACCCCATTCGTAAGTGCAGGTCTTAAAGGAGCTTTTTTCTCTGTTCCCTCACCACAATCCAGATTCTTTTGGGGAGTTACCAGTACAGTAACCATACCAGGAATTACTTAATTTATTAAGCTACTGCTTTTCTTAATCTTAGTGGAGATATTTACTGATAAACAGCTACGTACGCAGCATGTTCATGTCGTTCCTAAATGAGCTTTTATCTCTCTCCCCTCACCACAAATCAGATTCTTCTGAGGAGTTCCCAGTACATTATCCTTTCCCCTGTGTAATTACCTTAACAAGCTCCAGCTGTTTTTATTCTCAGAAGGTTTACTCCCTGATATACAGCTGCCTAACCGCTTCGTAAGTGCAGGTCCTAAATGAGCTTTTTTCTCTGTTCCCTCACCACAATCCAGATTCTTTTGGGGAGTTACCAGTACAGTAACCATACCAGGAAGTACTTAATTTATTAAGCTACTGCTTTTCTTAATCTCAGTGGAGATATTTACTGATAAACAGCTACCTAAGCAGCATGTTCATGTCGTTCCTAAATGAGCTTTTATCTCTCTCCCCTCACCACAAATCAGATTCTTCTAAGGAGTTCCCAGTACTTTATCCTTTCCCCTGTGTAATTACCTTAACAAGCTCCAGCTGTTTTTATTCTCAGAAGGTTTACTCCCTGATATACTGCTGCCTACCCCCTTCGTAATTGCAGGTCCTAAATGAGCTTTTTTCTCTGTTCCCTCACCACAATCCAGATTCTTTCGGGGAGTTACCAGTACAGTAACCATACCAGGAAGTACTTAGTTTATTAAGCTACTGCTTTTCCTCATCTCAGTGGAGATATTTACTGATAAACAGCTACCTACGCATCATGTTCATGTCGTTCCTAAATGAGCTTTTATCGCTGTCCCCTCACCACAAATCAGATTCTTCTGAGGAGTTCCCAGTAAATTATACTTTCCCCTGTGTAATTACCTTAACAAGCTCCAGCTGTTTTTATTCTCAGGAGGTTTACTCCGTGATATACAACTGCCTACCCACTTCCTAAGTGCAGCTCATAAATGAGATTTTTTCTATGTTCCCTCACCGCAATCCAGATTCTTTTGGGCAGTTACCAGTACAGTAACCATACCAGGAAGTACTTAATTTATTAAGCTACTGCTTTTCTTAATCTCAGTGGAGATATTTACTGTTAAACAGCTACATATGCAGCATGTTCATGGCGTTCCTAAATGAGCTTTTATCTCTCTCCCCTCACCACAAATCAGATTCTTCTGAGGAGTTTCCAGTACTTTATCCTTTCCCCTGTGTAATTACCTTAACAAGCTCGAGCTGTTTTTATTCTCACAAGGTTTACTCCCTGATATACTGCTGCCTACCACCTTGTAAGTGCAGGTCCTAAATGAGCTTTATTCTCTGTTCCCTCACAACAATCCAGATTCTTTTGGGGAGTTACCAGTACAGTAACCATACCAGGAAGTACTTAATTTATTAAGCTACTGCTTTTCTTAATCTCAGTGGTGATATTTACTGATAAACAGCTACGTACGCAGCATGTTCATGTCGTTCCTAAATGAGCTTTTATCTCTCTCCCCTCACCACAAATCAGATTCTTCTGAGGAGTTCCCAGTACATTATCCTATCCCCTGTGTAATTACCTTAACAAGTTCCAGCTGTTTTTATTCTCAGAAGGTTTACTCCCTGATATACAGCTGCCTACCCCCTTCGTAAGTGCAGGTCTTAAATGAGCTTTTTTCTCTGTTCCCTCACCACAATCCAGATTCTTTTGGGGAGTTACCAGTACAGTCACCATACCAGGAAGTACTTAATTTATTAAGCTACTGCTTTTCTTAATCTCAGTGGAGATATTTACTGATAAACAGCTACGTACGCAGCATGTTCATGTCGTTCCTAAATGAGCTTTAATCTCTCTCCCCTCACCACAAATCAGATTCTTCTGAGGAGTTCCCAGTACATTATCCTTTCCCCTGTGTAATTACCTTAACAAGCTCCAGCTGTTTTTATACTCAGAAGGTTTACTCTCTGATATACAGCTGCCTTCCCCCTTAGTAAGTGCAGGTCCTAAATCTGCTCTTTTCTCTGTTCCCTCACCACAATCCAGATTCTTTTGGGGAGTTACCAGTACAGTAAACATACCAGGAATTACTTAATTTATTAAGCTACTGCTTTTCTTAATCTCAGTGGAGATATTTACTGATAAACAGCTACCTACGCAGCATGTTCATGTCGTTCCTAAATGAGCTTTTTTCTCTATTCCCTCACCACAATCCAGATTCTTTTGGGGAGTTACCAGTACAGTAACCATACCAGGAAGTACTTAATTTATTAAGCTACTGCTTTTCTTAATCTCAGTGGAGATATTTACTGATAAACAGCTACCTAAGCAGCATGTTCATGTCGTTCCTAAATGAGCTTTTATCTCTCTCCCCTCACCACAAATCAGATTCTTCTAAGGAGTTCCCAGTACTTTATCCTTTCCCCTGTGTAATTACCTTAACAAGCTCCAGCTGTTTTTATTCTCAGAAGGTTTACTCCCTGATATACTGCTGCCTACCCCCTTCGTAATTGCAGGTCCTAAATGAGCTTTTTTCTCTGTTCCCTCACCACAATCCAGATTCTTTCGGGGAGTTACCAGTACAGTAACCATACCAGGAAGTACTTAGTTTATTAAGCTACTGCTTTTCCTCATCTCAGTGGAGATATTTACTGATAAACAGCTACCTACGCATCATGTTCATGTCGTTCCTAAATGAGCTTTTATCGCTGTCCCCTCACCACAAATCAGATTCTTCTGAGGAGTTCCCAGTGAATTATCCTTTCCCCTGTGTAATTACCTTAACAAGCTCCAGCTGTTTTTATTCTCAGAAGGTTTACTCCGTGATATACAACTGCCTACCCACTTCCTAAGTGCAGCTCATAAATGAGATTTTTTCTATGTTCCCTCACCGCAATCCAGATTCTTTTGGGCAGTTACCAGTACAGTAACCATACCAGGAAGTACTTAATTTATTAAGCTACTGCTTTTCTTAATCTCAGTGGAGATATTTACTGTTAAACAGCTACATATGCAGCATGTTCATGGCGTTCCTAAATGAGCTTTTATCTCTCTCCCCTCACCACAAATCAGATTCTTCTGAGGAGTTTCCAGTACTTTATCCTTTCCCCTGTGTAATTACCTTAACAAGCTCGAGCTGTTTTTATTCTCACAAGGTTTACTCCCTGATATACGGCTGCCTACCACCTTGTAAGTGCAGGTCCTAAATGAGCTTTTTTCTCTGTTCCCTCACAACAATCCAGATTCTTTTGGGGAGTTACCAGTACAGTAACCATACCAGGAAGTACTTAATTTATTAAGCTACTGCTTTTCTTAATCTCAGTGGTGATATTTACTGATAAACAGCTACGTACGCAGCATGTTCATGTCGTTCCTAAATGAGCTTTTATCTCTCTCCCCTCACCACAAATCAGATTCTTCTGAGGAGTTCCCAGTACATTATCCTATCCCCTGTGTAATTACCTTAACAAGTTCCAGCTGTTTTTATTCTCAGAAGGTTTACTCCCTGATATACAGCTGCCTACCCCCTTCGTAAGTGCAGGTCTTAAATGAGCTTTTTTCTCTGTTCCCTCACCACAATCCAGATTCTTTTGGGGAGTTACCAGTACAGTCACCATACCAGGAAGTACTTAATTTATTAAGCTACTGCTTTTCTTAATCTCAGTGGAGATATTTACTGATAAACAGCTACGTACGCAGCATGTTCATGTCGTTCCTAAATGAGCTTTAATCTCTCTCCCCTCACCACAAATCAGATTCTTCTGAGGAGTTCCCAGTACATTATCCTTTCCCCTGTGTAATTACCTTAACAAGCTCCAGCTGTTTTTATACTCAGAAGGTTTACTCTCTGATATACAGCTGCCTTCCCCCTTAGTAAGTGCAGGTCCTAAATCTGCTTTTTTCTCTGTTCCCTCACCACAATCCAGATTCTTTTGGGGAGTTACCAGTACAGTAACCATACCAGGAATTACTTAATTTATTAAGCTACTGCTTTTCTTAATCTCAGTGGAGATATTTACTGATAAACAGCTACCTACGCAGCATGTTCATGTCGTTCCTAAATGAGCTTTTTTCTCTATTCCCTCACCACAATCCAGATTCTTTTGGGGAGTTACCAGTACAGTAACCATACCAGGAAGTACTTAATTTATTAAGCTACTGCTTTTCTTAATCTCAGTGGAGATATTTACTGATAAACAGCTACCTACGCAGCATGTTCATGTCGTTCCTAAATGAGCTTTTATCTCTCTCCCCTCACCACAAATCAGATTCTTCTGAGGAGTTCCCAGTACATTATCCTTTCCCCTGTGTAATTACCTTTATAAGGTACAGCTGTTTTTATTCTCAGAAGGTTTACTCCCTGATATACAACTGCCTACCCGATTCTAAAGTGCAGGTCCTAAATGAGCTTTTTTCTCTGTTCCCTCACCACAATCCAGATTCTTTTGGGGAGTTACCAGTACAGTAACCATACCAGGAAGTACTTAATTTATTAAGCTACTGCTTTTCTTAATATCAGTGGAGATATTTACTGATAAACAGCTACGTACGCAGCATGTTCATGTCGTTCTTAAATGAGCTTTTATCTCTCTCCCCTCACCATAAATCAGATTCTTCTGAGGAGTTCCCAGTACATTATCCTATCCCCTGTGTAATTACCTTAACAAGTTCCAGCTGTTTTTATTCTCAGAAGGTTTACTCCTTGATATACAGCTGCCAACCCCATTCGTAAGTGCAGGTCTTAAAGGAGCTTTTTTCTCTGTTCCCTCACCACAATCCAGATTCTTTTGGGGAGTTACCAGTACAGTAACCATACCAGGAATTACTTAATTTATTAAGCTACTGCTTTTCTTAATCTTAGTGGAGATATTTACTGATAAACAGCTACATACGCAGCATGTTCATGTCGTTCCTAAATGAGCTTTTATCTCTCTCCCCTCACCACAAATCAGATTCTTCTGAGGAGTTCCCAGTACATTATCCTTTCCCCTGTGTAATTACCTTAACAAGCTCCAGCTGTTTTTATTCTCAGAAGGTTTACTCCCTGATATACAGCTGCCTAACCGCTTCGTAAGTGCAGGTCCTAAATGAGCTTTTTTCTCTGTTCCCTCACCACAATCCAGATTCTTTTGGGGAGTTACCAGTACAGTAACCATACCAGGAAGTACTTAATTTATTAAGCTACTGCTTTTCTTAATCTCAGTGGAGATATTTACTGATAAACAGCTACCTAAGCAGCATGTTCATGTCGTTCCTAAATGAGCTTTTATCTCTCTCCCCTCACCACAAATCAGATTCTTCTAAGGAGTTCCCAGTACTTTATCCTTTCCCCTGTGTAATTACCTTAACAAGCTCCAGCTGTTTTTATTCTCAGAAGGTTTACTCCGTGATATACAACTGCCTACCCACTTCCTAAGTGCAGCTCATAAATGAGATTTTTTCTATGTTCCCTCACCGCAATCCAGATTCTTTTGGGCAGTTACCAGTACAGTAACCATACCAGGAAGTACTTAATTTATTAAGCTACTGCTTTTCTTAATCTCAGTGGAGATATTTACTGTTAAACAGCTACATATGCAGCATGTTCATGGCGTTCCTAAATGAGCTTTTATCTCTCTCCCCTCACCACAAATCAGATTCTTCTGAGGAGTTTCCAGTACTTTATCCTTTCCCCTGTGTAATTACCTTAACAAGCTCGAGCTGTTTTTATTCTCACAAGGTTTACTCCCTGATATACTGCTGCCTACCACCTTGTAAGTGCAGGTCCTAAATGAGCTTTTTTCTCTGTTCCCTCACAACAATCCAGATTCTTTTGGGGAGTTACCAGTACAGTAACCATACCAGGAAGTACTTAATTTATTAAGCTACTGCTTTTCTTAATCTCAGTGGTGATATTTACTGATAAACAGCTACGTACGCAGCATGTTCATGTCGTTCCTAAATGAGCTTTTATCTCTCTCCCCTCACCACAAATCAGATTCTTCTGAGGAGTTCCCAGTACATTATCCTATCCCCTGTGTAATTACCTTAACAAGTTCCAGCTGTTTTTATTCTCAGAAGGTTTACTCCCTGAAATACAGCTGCCTACCCCCTTCGTAAGTGCAGGTCTTAAATGAGCTTTTTTCTCTGTTCCCTCACCACAATCCAGATTCTTTTGGGGAGTTACCAGTACAGTCACCATACCAGGAAGTACTTAATTTATTAAGCTACTGCTTTTCTTAATCTCAGTGGAGATATTTACTGATAAACAGCTACCTACGCAGCATGTTCATGTCGTTCCTAAATGAGCTTTTATCTCTCTCCCCTCACCACAAATCAGATTCTTCTGAGGAGTTCCCAGTACATTATCCTATCCCCTGTGTAATTACCTTAACAAGTTCCAGCTGTTTTTATTCTCAGAAGGTTTACTCCCTGATATACAGCTGCCTTCCCCCTTCGTAAGTGCAGTTCCTAAATGAGCTTATTTCTCTGTTCCCTCACCACAATCCAGATTCTTTTGGGGAGTTACCAGTACAGTAACCATACCAGGAAGTACTTAATTTATTGAGCTACTGCTTTTCTTAATCTCAGTGGAGATATTTACTGATAAACAGCTACCTACGCAGCATGTTCATGTTGTTCCTAAATGAGCTTTTATCTCTCTGACCTCACCACAAATCAGATTCTTCTGAGGAGTTCCCAGTACATTATCCTTTCCCATGTGCAATTACCTTAACAAGCTCAAGCTGTTTTTATTCTCAGAAGGTTTACTCCCTGATATACAGCTGCGTACCCCCATGGTAAGTGCAGGTCCTAAATGAGCTTTTTTATCTGTTCCCTCACCACAATCCAGATTCTTTTGGGAGTTACCAGTACAGTAACCATACCAGGAAGTACGTAATTTATTAAGCTACTGCTTTTCTGAATCTCAGTGGAGATATTTACTGATAAACAGCTACCTACGCAGCATGTTCATGTCGTTCCCTAAATGAGCTTTAATACTCTCTCCCCTCACCACAAATCAGATTCTTCTGAGGAGTACCCAGTATATTATCCTTTCCCCTGTGTAATTACCTTAACAAGCTCCACCTGTTTTTATTCTCAGAAGGTTTACTCCCTGATATACTGCTGCCTACCCCCTTCGTAAGTGCAGGTCCTAAATGAGCTTTTTTCTCTGTTCCCTCACCACAATCCAGATTCTTTTGGGAGTTACCAGTACAGTAACCATACCAGGAAGTACTTAATTTATTAAGCTACTGCTTTTCTTAATCTCAGTGGAGATATTTACTGGTAAACAGCTACCTACACAGCATGTTCATGTCGTTCCTAAATGAGCTTTTATCTCTCTCCCCTCACCACAATCAGATTCTTCTGAGGAGTTCCCAGTACATTATCCTTTCCCCTGTGTAATTACCTTAACAAGCTCCAGCTGTTTTTATTCTCAGAAGGTTTACTCCCTGATATACAGCTGCCTACACCCTTCGTAAGTGCAGGTCCTAAATGAGCTTTTTTCTCTGTTCCCTCACCACAATCCAGATTCTTTTGGGGAGTTACCAGTACAGTAACCATACCAGGAAGTACTTAATTTATTAAGCTACTGCTTTTCTTAATCTCAGTGGAGATATTTACTGATAAACAGCTACCTACGCAGCATGATCATGTCGTTCATAAATGAGCTTTTATCTCTCTCCCCTCACCACAAATCAGATTCTTCTGAGGATTTCCCAGTACATTATCCTTTCCCTGTGTAATTACCTTAACAAGCTCCAGCTGTTTTTATTCTCAGAAGGTTTACTCCCTGATATACAGCTGCCTACCCCCTTCGTAAGTGCAGGTCCTAAATGAGCTTTTTTCTCTGTTCCCTCACCACAATCCAGATTCTTTTGGGGAGTTACCAGTACAGTAACCATACCAGGAAGTACTTAATTTATTAATCTACTGCTTTTCTTAACCTCAGTGGAGATATTTACTGATAAACAGCTACGTAAGCAGCATGTTCATGTCGTTCCTTAATGAGCTTTTATCTCTCTGCCCTCACCACAAATCAGATTCTTCTGAGGAGTTCCAGTACATTATCCTTTCCCCTGTGTAATTACCTTAACAAGCTCCAGCTGTTTTTAGTCTCAGAAGGTTTACTCCCTGATATACTGCTGCCTACCCCCTTCGTAAGTGCAGGTCCTAAATGAGCTTTTTTCTCTGTTCCCTCACCACAATCCAGATTCTTTTGGGGAGTTACCAGTACAGAAACCATACCAGGAAGTACTTAATTCATTAAGCTACTGCTTTTCTTAATCTCAGTGGAGATATTTACTGATAAACAGCTACCTACGCAGCATGTTCATGTCGTTCCTAAATGAGCTTTTATCTCTCTCCCCTCACCACAATCAGATTGTTCTGAGGAGTTCCCAGTACATTATCCTTTCCTCTGTGTAATTACCTTAACAAGCTCCAGCTGTTTTTATTCTCAGAAGTTTTACTCCCTGATATACTGCGGCCTACCCCCTTCGTAAGTGCAGGTCCTAAATGAGCTTTTTTCTCTGTTCCCTCACCACAATCCAGATTCTTTTGGCGAGATACAGTACAGTAAACCATACCAGGAAGTACTTAATTTATTAAGCTACTGCTTTTCTTATCTTAGTGGAGATATTTACTTATAAACAGCTACGTACGCAGCATGTTCATGTCGTTCCTGAATGAGCTTTTATCTCTCTCCCCTCACCAACAAATCAGATTCTTCTGAGGAGTTCCAGTACATTATCCTATCCCCTGTGTAATTACCGTAACAAGCTCCAGCTGTGTTTATTCTCAGAAGGTTTACTCCCTAATATACAGCTGCCTACCCCCTTCCTAAGTGCAGGTCCTAAATGAGCTTTTTTCTCTGTTCCCTCACCACAATCCAGATTCTTTTGGGGGAGTTACCAGTACAGTAACCATACCAAGGA
>NW_025956167.1:0-24437 GCF_023159225.1 Perognathus longimembris pacificus | reverse complement strand
GCAGGTCCTAAATGAGCTTTTTTCTCTGTTCCCTCACCACAATCCAGATTCTTTTTTGGAGATATCAGTACAGTAACCATACCAGGAAGTACTTAATTTATTAAGCTACTGCTTTTCTTAATCTCAGTGGAGATGTTTACTGATAAACAGCTACCTACGCAGCATGTTCATGTCGTTCTTAAATGAGCTTTTATCTCTCTCTCCTCACCACAAATCAGATTCTTCTGAGGAGTTCCCAGTACATTATCCATTCCCCTGTGTAATTACATTAACAAGCTCCAGCTGTTTTTATTCTCAGAAGGTTTACTCCCTGATATACAGCTGCCTAACCCCTTCGTAATTGCAGGTCCTAAATGAGCTTTTTTCTCTGTTCCCTCACCACAATCCAGATTCTTTTTTGGAGTTATCAGTACAGTAACCATACCAGGAAGTATTAATTTATTAAGCTACTGCTTTTCTTAATCTCAGTGGAGATATTTCCTGATAAACAGCTACCTACGCAGCATGTTCATGTCGTTCCTAAATGAGCTTTTATCTCACTCCCCTCACCACAAATCAGATTCTTCTGAGGAGTTCCCAGTACATTATCCTTTCCCCTGTGTAATTACCTTAACAAGCTCCAGCTGTTTTTATTCTCAGAAGGTTTACTCCCTGATATACAGCTGCCTACCCCCTTCGTAAGTGCAGGTCCTAAATGAGCTTTTTTCTCTCTTCCCTCAACACAATCCAGATTCTTTTGGGGAGTTACCAGTACAGTAACCATACCAGGAAATAATTAATTTATTAAGCTACTGCTTTTCTTAATCTCAGTGGAGATATTTACTGATAAACAGCTACCTACGCAGCATGTTCATGTCGTTCCTAAATGAGCTTTTATCTCTCTCCCCTCACCACAAATCAGATTCTTCTGAGGAGTTCCCAGTACATTATCCTTTCCCCTGTGTAATTATCTTAACAAGCTCCAGCTGTTTTTATTCTCAGAAGGTTTACTCCCTGATATACAGCTGCCTACCCGCTTCGAAAGTGCAGGTCCTAAATAGCTTTTTTCTCTGTTCCCTCACCACAATCCAGATTCTTTTTGGGAGTTAGCAGTACTGTATCCATACAGGGAGTACTTAATTTATTAAGCTACTGCTTTCCTTAATCTCAGTGGAGATATTTACCGATAAAGACCTACGTATGCAGCATGTTCATGTCGTTCCTAAATGAGCTTTTATCTCTCTCCCCTCACTACAAATCAGATTTTTCTGAGGAGTTCCCAGTACATTATCCTTTCCACTCTGTAATTACGTTAACAAGCTCCAGCTGTTTTTATTCTCACAAGGTTTACTCCCTGATATACAGCTGCCTACCCCCTTCGTAAGTGCAGGTCCTAAATGAGCCTTTTCTCTGTTCCCTCACCAAAATCCAGATTCTTTTGGGGAGTTACCAGTACAGTAACCATACCAGGAAGTACTTAATTTATTAAGCTACTGCTTTTCTTATTCTCAGTGGAGATATTTACTGATAAACAGCTACCTATGCAGCATGTTCATGTCGTTTCTAAATGAGCTTTTATCTCTCTCCCCTCACCACAAATCAGATTCTTCTGAATAGTTCCCAGTACATTATCCTTTCCCATGTGTAATTTCCTTAACAAGCTCCAGCTGTTTTTATTCTCAGAAGGTTTACTCCCTGATATACAGCTGCCTAACCCCTTCGTAAGTGCAGGTCCTAAATGAGCTTTTTTCTCTGTTCCCTCACCACAATCCAGATTCTTTTTTGGAGATATCAGTACAGTAACGATACCAGGAAGTACTTAATTTATTAAGCTACTGCTTTTCTTAATCTCAGTGGAGATATTTACTGATAAACAGCTACCTACGCAGCATGTTCATGTCGTTCCTAAATGAGCTTCTATCTCACTCCCCTCACCACAAATCAGATTCTTCTGAGGAGTACCCAGTACATTATCCTTTCCCCTGTGTAATTACCTTAACAAGCCCCAGCTGTTTTTATTCTCAGAAGGTTTACTCCCTGATATACAGCTGCCTACCCCCTTCGTAAGTGCAGGTCCTAAATGAGCTTTTTTCTCTGTTCCCTCCCCAAAATCCAGATTCTTTTGGGGAGTTAACAGTACAGTAACCATACCAGGAAGTACTTAATTTATTAAGCTACTGCTTTTCTTAATCTCAGTGGAGATATTTACTGATAAACAGCTACCTACACAGCATGTTCATGTCGTTCCTAAATGAGCTTTTATCTCTCTCCCCTCACCACAAATCAGATTCTTCTGAGGAGTTCCCAGTACATTATCCTTTCCCTTGTGTAATTACCTTAACAAGCTCCAGCTGTTTTTATTCTCAGGTTTACTCCCAGATATACAGCTGCCTACCCCCTTGGTAAGTGCATTTCCTAAATGAGCTTTTTTCTCTGTTCCCTCACCACAATCCAGATTCTTTTGGGGAGTTACCAGTACAGTAACCATACCAGGAAGTACTTAATTCATTAAGCTACTACTTTTCTTAATCTCAGTGGAGATATTTACTGATAAACAGCTACCTACGCAGCATGTTCATGTCGGTCCTAAATAAGCTTTTATCTCTCTCCCCTCACCACAAATCAGATTATTCTGAGGAGTTCCCAGTACATTATCCTTTCCCCTGTGTAATTATCTTAACAAGCTCCAGCTGTTTTTATTCTCAGAAGTTTTACTCCCTGATATACAGCTGCCTAACCCCTTCGTAAGTGCAGGTCCTAAATGAGCTTTTTTCTCTGTTCCCTCACCACAATCCAGATTCTTTTTTGGAGTAATCAGTACAGTAACCATACCAGGAAGTACTTATTTTATTAAGCTACTGCTTTTCTTAATCTCAGTGGAGATATTTACTGATAAACAGCTACCTACGCAGCATGTTCCTGTCGTTCCAAATGAGCTTTTATCTCTCTCCCCTCACCACAAATCAGATTCTTCTGAGGAGTTCCCAGTACATTATCCTTTCCCCTGTGTAATTACCTTAACAAGCTCCAGCTGTTTTTATTCTCAGAAGGTTTACTCCCTGATATGCAGCTGCCTACCCCCTTCGTAAGTGCAGGTCCTAAATGAGCTTTCTTCTCTGTTCCCTCACCACAATCCAGATTCTTTTGGGGAGTTACCAGTACAGTAACCATACCAGGAAGTACTTAATTTATTAAGCTACTGCTTTTCTTAATCTCAGTGGAGATATTTACTGATAAAGAGCTACGTACGCAGCATGTTCATGTCGTTCCTAAATGAGCTTTTATCTCTCTCCCCTCACCACAAATCAGATTCTTCTGAGGAGTTCCCAGTACATTATCCTTTTCCCTGTGTAATTACCTTAACAAGCTCCAGCTTTTTTTATTCTCAGAAGGTTTACTCCCTGATATACAGCTGCCTACCCCCTTCGTATGGGCAGGTCCTAAATGAGCTTTTTTCTCTGTTCCCTCACCACAATCCAGATTCTTTTGTGGAATTATCAGTACAGTAACCATACCAGGAAGTACTTAATTTATTAAGCTACTGCTTTTCTTAATCTCAGTGGAGATATATACTGATAAACAGCTACCTACCCAGCATGTTCATGTCGTTCATAAATGAGCTTTTATCTCTCTCCCCTCACCACAAATCAGATTCTTCTGAGGAGTTCCCAGTACATTATCCTTTCCCCTGTGTAATTACCTTAACAAGCTCCAGCTGTTTTTATTCTCAGAAGGTTTACTCCCTGATATACAGCTGCCTACCCGCTTCGAAAGTGCAGGTCCTAAATGAGCTTTTTTCTCTGTTCCCTCACCACAATCCAGATTCTTTTTGGGAGTTAGCAGTACAGTATCCATACAGGGAGTACTTAATTTATTAAGCTACTGCTTTTCTTAATCTCAGTGGAGATATTTACCGATAAACAGCTACGTATTCAGCATGTTCATGTCGTTCCTAAATGAGCTTTTATCTCTCTCCCCTCACTACAAATCAGATTTTTCTGAGGAGTTCCCAGTACATTATCCTTTCCACTGTGTAATTACCTTAACAAGCTCCAGCTGTTTTTATTCTCAGAAGGTTTAGTCCCTGATATACAGCTGCCTAACCCCTTGGTAAGTGCAGGTCCTAAATGAGCTTTTTTCTCTGTTCCCTCACCACAATCCAGATTCTTTTTTGGAGTTATCCGTACAGTAACCGTACCAGGAAGTACTTAATTTATTAAGCTACTGCTTTTCTTAATCTCAGTGGAGATATTTACTGATAAACAGCTACCTACGCAGCATGTTCATGTCGTTCCTAAATGAGCTTTTATCTCTCTCCCCTCACCACAAATCAGATTCTTCTGAGGAGTTCCAGTACATTATCCTTTCCCCTGTGTAATTTCCTTAAGTAGCTCCAGCTGTTTTTATTCTCAGAAGGTTTACTCCCTGATATACAGCTGCCTACCCCCTTCGTATGTGCAGGTCCTAAATGAGCTTTTTTCTCTGTTCCCTCACCACAATCCAGATTCTTTTGTGGAATTATCAGTACAGTAACCATACCAGGAAGTACTTAATTTATTAAGCTACTGCTTTTCTTAATCTCAGTGGAGATATTTACTGATAAACAGCTACCTACGCAGCATGTTCATGTCGTTCATAAATGAGCTTTTATCTCTCTCCCCTCACCACAAATCAGATTCTTCTGAGGAGTTCCCAGTACATTATCCTTTCTCCTGTGTAATTACCTTAACAAGCTCCAGCTGTTTTTATTCTCAGAAGCTTTACTCCTGATGTACAGCTGCCTACCCCCTTTGTAAGTGCAGGTCCTAAATGAGCTTTTTTCTCTGTTCCCTAAGCACAATCCAGATTCTTTTGGGGAGTTACCAGTACAGTAACCATACCAGGAAGTACTTAATTTATTAAGCTACTGCTTTTCTTAATCTCAGTGGAGATATTTACTGATAAACAGCTACCTACGCAGCATGTTCATGTCGTTCCTAAATGAGCTTTTATCTCTCTCCCCTCACCACAAATCAGATTCTTCTGAGGAGTTCCCGGTACATTATCCTTTCCCCTGTGTGATTACCTTAAGAAGCTCCAGCTGTTTTTATTCTCAGAAGGTTTACTCCCTGATATACAGCTGCCTACCCCCTTCGTAAGTGCAGGTCCTAAATGAGCTTTCTTCTCTGTTCCCTCACCACAATCCAGATTCTTTTGGGGAGTTGCCAGTACAGTAACCATACCAGGAAGTACTTAATTTATTAAGCTACTGCTTTTCTTAATCTCAGTGGAGATATTTACTGATAAACAGCTACCTACGCAGCATGTTCATGTCGTTCCTAAATGAGCTTTTATCTCTCTCCCCTCACCACAAATCAGATTCTTCTGAGGAGTTCCCAGTACATTATCCTTTCCCCTGTGTAATTACCTTAACTAGCTCCAGATTTTTTTATTCTCAGAAGGTTTACTCCCTGATATACAGCTGCCTACCCCCTTCGTAAGTGCAGGTCCTAAATGAGCTTTTTTCTCTGTTCCCTCACCACAATCCAGATTCTTTTGTGGAGTTATCTGTACAGTAACCATACCAGGAAGTACTTAATTTATTAAGCTACTGCTTTTCTTAATCTCAGTGGAGATATTTACTGATAAACAGCTACCTACGCAGCATGTTCATGTCGTTCCTAAATGAGCTTTTATCTCTCTCCCCTCACCACAAATCAGATTCTTCTGAGGAGTTCCCAGTACATTATCCTTTCCCCTGTGTAATTACCTTAACAAGCTCCAGCTGTTTTTATTCTCAGAAGGTTTACTCCCTGATATACAGCTGCCTACCCCCTATGTAAGTGCAGGTCCTAAATGAGCTTTTTTCTCTGTTCCCTCACTGTCGGGAGCCGAGCTAGCAGCTAAGCTCATCCTGACCTCTGGCTGTGCAGATGTCGCCAAGATGACGGGAGCCAGACCTGCAGATAGGGAGCCAGACCTGCAGCTAGGTAAATTATCACCTCTGGCTGTGCTGTTACCGCCAGGATACGCTAAAGGCAAGGACATCCGTTCACAGCTACTGTCTGGAATTACTTTGCTATGTCCCCACCTTGCTATGTCCGCTGGAGTAGATTCCTATGTTAATCAACCTTGTCCTGTGTTTACTGTAATCAAATGTTGCAAACTTCAAAGACTCTTTATGTTCTGGAATGTTAACAATCCTATGCTATTCCCTGGTTCCAAAACTGCATATAAGCTGGGAGTTGGAATAAACTTGGCTGCAGTCTTGAGGTTCAACCTTACGGCTGTAGACCTCCCGTACCCCATCTTTGTCTCTTGTCTTTTTTCTCTTGCCTTATTTTTCCTTTTCCGTATCCCTGCCGCCCCTCAGTCAGGATTTCTGTTCCCCTGCCGGCTGGCCCAGCAGGTTTGGCGCCTGGAACAGGGACTTGAAGACCTGGGATCGACGGCAGGTGACCCCGCTCAGGTAAGGACGTCCGAATAGTTGAGAAGGAGAGCGGGAGGAGAGTGTATCGTCGGGAGTAATAAATTATGGGACAAGGTAATAGCCGCACGCTATACGTGCAGGCCCTCAAAGGCATGCTACATACCCGGGGAGTGAAAATTGGCCAAAGTCAGTTAGAACGTTTCTTTCATTTTGTTGAGGAAGCATGCCCCTGGTTCCCAGAGGAAGGAACCATTAACTTAGAAACTTGGCGAAAGATAGGGAAAAAGATTCAGGAGTATTATGATTTAAATGGCCCTGAGAAAATCCCAGTGGATGCCTTTATTCTCTGGAATCTGGTCCGAGATTGTTTGGATCCTAGACATGAACGGGTTAGATTCGATCAGTCCATCAGAGAAACTGAACAGGGGCCTGATGAACATCACCCAGCCCCCGGAACTTATGCAGCTGCCCGGGAAGAGCTGAGTAAATTAGTAAGATCTGAACCCACTGGGCTAGATACTAAGGAAGACTCAGATGGCTCAGACTCTGAGGAGAAATTATGCAATGAGCCTACTGTAGACAGATTAACTCATGTTGAGAAAATGCTGGAATCAACCATAACCCTGTTGTCCCAGCTTCAGCCAGGACAACAAACTCCTGCAAAGTTAGAAACTTGTGGGCCCCCACCCACAATCTTGGCGGACTTTGATCCTTTCCCACCACCCCCACCGCCTGCTATTGTCTCACTGCCAGTACCATCTCAGCCAGCGTTGTTAAAGGCGCCTGGCCCTCCAAGCGGTGAACTCCTTTTTGGGTCAAGTCCTAATCCTTCCCCTAAGCGTAGTGCCCTGCAACTCTCCCTGGCGCAGGCTGCTCATGAAGGGGAGGACATTTCTGGTTTTCAATTATTCCCAGTAAGGAGGACTGAAGATAACGAAGCAGTCCACCAGCCTTTGCCATTTAAACAAATAAGTGATCTGAAGAATGCTTGTGCTCAATACGGCCCTACAGCGCCATTTACTCAAGTTATTCTTGATACCTTGGCTGCTAAAACTTTATGCCCAAATGATTGGAAACAGTTAGCTAAGGCTTGTCTTAGTGGAGGAGATTACTTGCTATGGAAGTCTGAATTTGTAGATCAGTGTCAGGCTACAGCAGAGACTAACAGAGCAAATAATGTGCCTGCTTCATTTGCGGAGCTGGCTGGGGAAGGTGATCATGCTAGCACCGAGACCCAGTTAGATTACGCCCCGGACGTTTACGATCAGATAAGTGCTGCCGCTAAACGTGCCTGGAGTAGACTTCCTAACTCTAGTAAGACTGAAGACCTCTCCAAAATTAGACAGGGGTCAGATGAGCCTTATCAAGACTTTGTCTCTCGGTTATTGGAGGCGACAAGTCGTCTGATCCGAGATGAGGGTGCCGCAAGATCCTTGTACAACAATTGGCTTATGAGAATGCTAATGCAGCCTGCCAAGCAGCCATCAGACCTATTAAGAGAAAGGGAGAAATAACTGACTATATACGGCTTTGTGCAGACATTGGCCCATCCTATATGCAGGGCCTCACGCTGGCTGCAGCGCTCCAGGGGTAGACTGTAACTGAGTTCTTGCGCACCCCCCGCACAGGGGAAAAAGGAAAGGGACATCTGCGCACTGCTGGGCCTCCTGGCAGCTGTTTTTCCTGCGGACAAATGGGCCACTTAATGGCTCACTGCCCTAACCAGGAAAGGAGAGCTAAGCCTGGAACTTGTCCCGTTGTAATAAAGGGAAGCATTGGGCTAGGAAATGTAGATCTACTTTTGTTAACTCTGGCCGCCCGATTTCGGGAAACTGGCAGAGGGGCCAGCCCCTGGCCCCGCAGAGAAATTTTGGGGCGGCCCCTTCCTTCCCCCAACCTCAGGCCCATCCCCCAACAACTCGCAGTTACAATCAGTTTCCTGCCTCCTCCTAGCAACGCCAGGGAGTGCAGGATTGGACCTCTGCTCCTCCACCAGCTCAGTACTGACTCCGGAGATGGGAGTCCAGGCCCTCCCTACAGGAGCCATTGGCCCCCTACCGAGGGGATCCGTTGGCTTGCTGTTAGGCCGCAGTAGCTCTGCGCTGAGAGGCCTGCATATTATTCCAGGAGTGATAGATCAGGACTATACTGGAGAAATAAAAATCATGGCTTCAGCGCCTGTTAGTGTTATCTCCATCCCTGCAGGGCAAAGGATTGCTCAGCTCATCCTTATTCCTTTAATTTCAGTCGGTGCATCAGCCACCCCGAACCCGAGGGGAGAAAGGAGTTTCGGGTCCTCAGACATATTTTGGGTTCAAAACATAAAACGGGAGAGGCCCGAGCTTACAATTTATATACAAGAAAAGCCCTTCCGAGGTCTGTTAGATACAGGAGCAGATGTGTCTGTGATAGCCAAGAGACATTGGCCTTCTAACTGGCCTCTTACTGCGTCTCTTACATCCCTGCAGGGGATTGGCCATGCCACAGATACCCAACAAAGCAGTGCCATCCTTAACTGGAGAGATGGTGAGGGGCATTCTGGGACTTTCCAGCCTTTTGTATTAGATCATTTGCCCATAAATTTGTGGGGCAGAGATATTATGGAAAAATGGGAGTTTATTTGTTTAGCCCTAGTGACGCAGTCACTCGTCAACTCCTAAGTCAAGGGCCCTCAGGAGGATTGGGAAGTCATCAGCAAGGTATTAGAGAACCCATTCAACCTCAGCCCTGACCTCCTAGACAAGGGCTGGGATATTTTTAACGGGGGTTGCTGCTCATCCTGTCCCGCATGCCGATCCTATCACATGGTTATCAGACAGTCCGGTGTGGGTGGATCAGTGGCCCCTATCAATTGAAAAGATTGTTGTTGCCCAACAGCTGGTGCAGGAACAGCTGGACTTGGGCCACATTGCTCCTACTACTTCCCCATGGAATTCACCTATTTTTGTTGTCAAAAAGAAATCTGGCAAATGGAGACTCCTACAGGATCTCCGGCGAGTGAATGCCACCATGGAACTTATGGGGGCATTACAACCAGGCTTGCCCTCTCCTATGGCAATTCCTCAAAATACATACAAAATTATAATTGACTTAAAAGATTTTTTTTATACCATACCTCTTGCTCCTCAAGATTGCAAACGCTTTGCTTTTAGTGTCCCCTCTACAAATTTTAAAGAACCCATGAAAAGATACCATTGGCTAGTGTTACCCCAAGGCATGGCAAACAGCCCCACTTTGTGTCAAAGCTTTGTGGCACGGGCTCTCTCTTCTACTCGCCAAAATTTTCCTTCTGTTTATATTATTCACTACACAGATGATATTTTGTTGGCTCACTTAAACCCTGAAGTAGTACGCCAAGCCTTTGGACAGTTAAAGCAAGATCTCACCTCTTTGGGTTAATAATAGCTAGTGAAAAGGTGCAAGAGCATCCTCCATATACTTATCTTGGTCATATTTTGGGTCCTTATTATTTTACTAGCCAGAAATTACAGATTAAGACTTCTCATTTACGTATTTTGCATGATTTTCAAAAATTCCTGGGAGATATTAATTGGCTTCGCCCTTATCTTAAATTGTCCACAGCTGAATTAAAACCCTTGTTTGATCTATTAAAGGGGGACCCTGACCCTACATCTCCCAGAGAAATAACAACTGAAGCAGCAGAAGCCTTGAGCATAGTAAATTCTGCCATTTTTTCCCAACATATAAATTATATTGATTACTCAGCCCCTTGGGAAGCTTATATTTTAACTACACCTCATTCTCCAACAGCGGTCCTCTGGCAGAAGGGACCCCTTTTGTGGCTTTCCTTGCCTGCTACTCCTTCAAAAGTGTTAACTCCTTATTATGAATTGGTAGCCACCTTAGTCCATATGTGCCGTGTGGAATCTTGTAAGTATCTTGGACGAGATCCACAGGTTATTTATATCCCCTATACTTTGCAGCAGCAAGAATGGCTTTATATTCATTGTGATTCCTGGGCCATTGCTTGGGCCAATTTTGTGGGCACAATTTCACATCATTATCCCTCTAACAAGTTACTTCACTTTGCCTCTTCTTACACTTTTATATTTCCTCAGATTGTATCTTTATCTCCTCTTTCTAAGGCTGCCTTGGTGTTTACAGATGGATCCTCTAATGGAACAGCAGCTCTTACTATTGATGGTGAAACTAGATCTTGGGACACTGGGCTTTCTTCTGCCCAGGAAGTTGAACTTCAAGCAGTTTTAGAGGCCCTTACTCTTTTACCTACTAAAGCCTTTAATTTATATTCAGATAGTCATTATGTTATTCGAGCCCTTCAGGTCATTGAAACTGTCCCTTTTCTTGGTACAGCTAATTCCACTATCCAAACTCTTTTTCGCCAGATACAACTTCTTCTTCGCTCTCGCACCTGTCCGTGTTTTTTTGGATTTATACGTGCTCATACTAAGCTTCCTGGACCATTAAGTGAGGGCAATGCTGTTACGGATGAGGCTACCCAAATTTTTCTTTCTCAAATTGACTTGGCAAAGCAATCACATGCTGCCCACCATCAAAACAGTCGTGCCTTACGTCAACAATTTCATATTACTCGTGAGGCAGCTCGTCAAATTGTAAAAACTTGTCCCAACTGTGCTACCTTCCTGCCTGTGCCCTCCAATGGGATTAATCCCCGAGGCTTAGTGGCTAATCATGTTTGGCAAATGGATGTTACCCACATCCCCTCTTTTGGACGGCTCCGCTTTGTCCATGTTACAATAGACACTTACTCTAATTTTATTATGGCTACTCCTCTTAGCGGGGAAGCTGGCAAACATTGTATCTCCCATGCCTTACGCTGCTTTGCTACTATGGGACTTCCTAAACAAATTAAAACTGATAATGGTCCGGGATATGTTGGACGAGCTTTTCAAACTTTTTGCAAATCTTACCAAATTGTTCACTCTACAGGAATCCCCTATAATCCTCATGGTCAAGGAATTGTCGAACGGGCCAACGGTTTGTTAAAACACCAAATTTCTAAATTAAAAGGGGGGAACTATACCCCTTCTCTCCTGTTAATATACTTTCTCATGCTTTATTCGTACTAAATTTTTTAAATTTGGATTGCAATGGCCACTCCGCAGCACAGCGGTTCTGGGAAAAGAGAGAGCAAAGAGCTTTTGCTCAAGTTAAGTGGAAAGATCCTTTAACAAGTGCTTGGCACGGGCCCGATCCGGTATTGACATGGGGTCGAGGACATGTCTGTGTTTTTTCACAGGATGAAAATGATGCCCGCTGGCTACCTGAGCATTGTGTTCGGATTGTGGAAACTCATCAGGATGGTACAAGCGCTGACCCACTGGGCTTATGTGCCAGATCCACCGATTGTGCACCCTGCAACCTGGAGGAAGCTGAGGTTTTCGTCCATGTCAACAGATCAGCGTACGGTACAGCTCCAGACCCTTTTGTCCAACAAATTAAAATGGGAGACTTTGCAGCTTCTGGCATTGGAACCCCTTTATGTTTTACAACTGAATCCAACAGTTATATTCCAGGCTGTACTGTGATGCAATCCATAAACTATAGAATTTGGATTCCTGATAAAAGTCAAGTGTATAGTATACAAATGACTTCATTGCCTACTGGGTTCCCTGTAAGTGCCAATTCTACCTCATCCTTCATGATACCTCGCTGCATCAACTCCTCTCAAATTGTAGAATCCACGGGAGAACTGCACCCTGTAAAGTGTAGACATGATCACCCTTTTATAACCAATATTTCAGGAACTAATTCTCAGCTGATGGACTGGTCCGGAGCTAATCTCACCAATAAGTTCAACCCAGGTCTGTGGTGGATGAATGGACGCCCTCAACGCCATGTCTGGATGTTAGTGGCTGCTCTGAATAATATCTCCTGGCCCACTTCTACTTCTTTAAAAAATATTATTATGAGTTGTGTAACACCCCCTTATGCTATTATGTATGGACCTTTTAATATTTCTATAGGAGCCATGTATTTCAATGTTACCTACACTAACTGTTCTTTTACAAATTGCTTGTATAGTGGTCTTACTGATTCTGTAATTATTATTAAGCAACCACCATTTGTTATGCTTCCTGTAAACTTATCTGAAGCTTGGTATGAAGAAACAGGTATTCAAGTGTTAAAACATTTAAAAGAACTTATGCACCCTAGACGATTTGTAGGGCTACTAATAGCAGGAATTTTAGCCTTTATTTCCTTAGCTGCCTCTGCTGCAGCGGCTACTGTGGCTTTAACACAAAATGTGCAGACAGCTCACCATGTTAATCAGCTTGCTCATAATACCACGCAAGCCCTGCACTTTCAAGGCGGGATTGATGATAAGGTAGAACAAAAATTAGAAGCATTGTATGAATCTGTGTTGTCTCTGGGAGAACAAATTCGTGCCTTACAAACTTTGCAACGGGTGCGCTGTCATGCTGGGTTTGACTTTATTTGTGTGACCCCCCATAAGTATAATGGGTCAAGCTATCCTTGGGAACAAGTTGTAGCACATTTAAATGGTATTTGGCACCATAATAACTTGTCCTTAGATCTCTTTCAACTCCATAGACAAATAGCCGGACTAGAACAGGCTCAGCCTTTGACTTTAAAGTGGCAGAAACAGCAAAAGAACTGTTTGAACAACTTCAACAGTATGTCCCTTCCTTAACTAACGTTAAGGGGCTGCTAATGACATTGCTCGGCCCAGGGATACTTTTGCTGATGGCTTGCCTATGTCTTCCTTGCATTGTACGCATATTGCAAAACTCTTTCATGAGTTTAGCCAGCCAGCTGCATAAGGTCAAGCTCCAAGTAAATGAATTTCCCCCGAGAGGAACCGCAGCCAGAGACGGGTATGAGGCGGTGCCAGCCTTAGACCGACCTAAGACAGGGCCTTCAGCACTGCTCTGAAGTTGTTCCCCAAGACGGGTAAGGCGGGCTGGGGCACCCACCCCACCTAAGACAGGCGGGTTCGCTTCTTTTAATAAAAAGACGGGGGAACTGTCGGGATCCGAGCTAGCAGCTAAGCTCATCCTGACCTCTGGCTGTGCAGATGTCGCCAAGATGACGGGAGCCAGACCTGCAGATAGGGAGCCAGACCTGCAGCTAGGTAAATTATCACCTCTGGCTGTGCTGTTACCGCCAGGATATGCTAAAGGCAAGGACATCCATTCACAGCTACTGTCCGGAATTACTTTGCTATGTCCCCACCTTGCTATGTCCGCTGGAGTAGATTCCTATGTTAATCAACCTTGTCCTGTGTTTACTGTAATCAAATGTTGCAAACTTCAAAGACTCTTTTTGTTCTGGAATGTTAACAATCCTATGCTATTCCCTGGTTCCAAAACTGCATATAAGCTGGGAGTTGGAATAAACTTGGCTGCAGTCTTGAGGTTCAACCTTACGGCTGTAGACCTCCCGTACCCCATCTTTGTCTCTTGTCTTTTTTCTCTTGCCTTATTTTTCATTTTCCGTATCTCTGCGCCCCTCAGTCAGGATTTCTGTTCCCCTGCCAGCTGGCCCGGCAGGCCTCACCACAATGCAGATTCTTTTGGGGAGTTACCAGTACAGTAACCATACCAGGAGGTACTTAATTTATTAAGCTACTGCTTATCTTAATCTCAGTGGAGATATTTATTGATAAACAGCTACCTACGCAGCATGTTCATGTCGTTCCTAAATGAGCTTTTATCTCTCTCCCCTCACCACAAATCAGATTCTTCTGAGGAGTTCCCAGTACATTATCCTTTCCCCTGTGTAATTACAATAACAAGCTCCAGCTGTTTTTATTCTCAGAAGGTTTACTCCCTGATATACAGCTGCCTACCCGCTTCGAAAGTGCAGGTCCTAAATGAGCTTTTTTCTCTGTTCCCTCACCACAATCCAGATTCTTTTTGGGAGTTACCAGTACAGTATCCATACAGGGAGCACTTAATTTATTAAGCTACTGCTTTTCTTAATCTCAGTGGAGATATTTACCGATAAACAGCTACGTATGCAGCATGTTCATGTCGTTCCTAAATGAGCTTTTATCTCTCTCCCCTCACTACAAATCAGATTTTTCTGAGGAGTTCCAGTACATTATCCTTTCCCCTGTGTAATTACGTTAACAAGCTCCAGCTGTTTTTATTCTCACAAGGTTTACTCCCTGATATACAGCTGCCTACCCCCTTCGTAAGTGCAGGTCCTAAATGAGCCTTTTTCTCTGTTCCCTCACCAAAATCCAGATTCTTTTGGGGAGTTACCAGTACAGTAACCATACCAGGAAGTACTTAATTTATTAAGCTACTGCTTTTCTTAATCTCAGTGGAGATATTTACTGATAAACAGCTACCTACGCAGCATGTTCATGTCGTTCCTAAATGAGCTTTTATCTCTCTCCCCTCACCACAAATCAGATTCTTCTGAGGAGTTCCCAGTACATTATCCTTTCCCTTGTGTAATTACCTTAACAAGCTCCAGCTGTTTTTATTCTCAGGTTTACTCCCAGATATACAGCTGCCTACCCCATTGGTAAGTGCATTTCCTAAATAAGCTTTTTTCTCTGTTCCCTCACCACAATCCAGATTCTTTTGGGGAGTTACCAGTACAGTAACCATACCAGGAAGTACTTAATTCATTAAGCTACTGCTTTTCTTAATCTCAGTGGAGATATTTACTGATAAACAGCTACCTACGCAGCATGTTCATGTCGTTCCTAAATGAGATTGTATCTCTCTCCCCTCAGCAAATATCAGATTCGTCTGAGGAGTTCCCAGTACATTATCCTTTCCCCTGTGTAATTACCTTAACAAGCTCCAGCTGTTTTTATTCTCAGAAGGTTTACTCCCTGATATACAGCTGCCTACCCCCTTCGTAAGTGCAGGTCCTAAATGAGCTTTTTTCTCTGTTCCCTCACCACAATCCAGATTATTTTGGGAGTTACCAGTACAGTAACCATACCAGGAAGTACTTAATTTATTAAGCTACTGCTTTTCTTAATCTCAGTGGAGATATGTACTGATAAACAGCTACCTACGCAGCATGTTAATGTCGTTCCTAAATGAGCTTTTATCTCTCTCCCCTCACCACAAATCAGATTCTTCTGAGGATTTCCCAGTACATTATCCTTTCCCCTGTGTAATTACTTTAACAAGCTCAAGCTGTTTTTATTCTCAGAAGGTTTACTCCCTGATATACAGCTGCCTACCCCCTTCGTAAGTGCATGTCCTAAATGAGCTTTTTTCTCTGTTCCCTCAGCACAATCCAGATTCTTTTGGGGAGTTACCAGTACAGTAACCATACCAGGAAGTACTTAATTTATTAAGCTACTACTTTTCTTAATCTCAGTGGAGATATTTACTGATAAACACCTACCTACGCAGCATGTTCATGTCGTTCCTAAATGAGCTTTTATCTCTGTCCCCTCACCACAAATCAGATTCTTCTGAGGAGTTCCCAGTACATTATCCTTTCCCCTGTGTAATTACCTTAACAAGCTCCAGCTGTTTTTATTCTCAGAAGGTTTACTCCCTGATATACAGCTGCCTACCCCCTTCGTAAGTGCAGGTCCTAAATGAGCTTTTTTCTCTGTTCCCTCACCACAATCCAGATTCTTTTGGGGAGTTACCAGTACAGTAACCATACCAGGAAGTACTTAATTTATTAAGCTACTGCTTTTCTTAATCTCAGTGTAGATATTTACTGATAAACAGCTACGTACGCAGCATGTTCATGTCCTTCCTAAATGAGCTTTTATCTCTCTCCCCTCACCACAAATCAGATTCTTCTGAGGAGTTCCCAGTACATTATCCTTTGCCCTGTGTAATTACCTTAACAAGCTCCAGCGGTTTTTATTCTCAGAAGGTTTACTCCATGATATACAGCTGCCTACCCCCTTCGTAAGTGCAGGTCCTAAATGAGCTTTTTTCTCTGTTCCCTCACCACAATCCAGATTCTTTTGGGGAGTTACCAGTACAGTAACTATACCAGGAAGTACTTAATTTATTAAGCTACTGCTTTTCTTAATCTCAGTGGAGATATTTACTGATAAACAGCTACCTACGCAGCATGTTCATCTCGTTCCTAAATGAGCTTTTATCTCTCTCCCCTCACCACAAATCAGATTCTTCTGAGGAGTTCCAAGTACATTATCCTTTCCCCTGTGTAATTACCTTAACAAGCTCCAGCTGTTTTTATTCTCAGAAGGTTTACTCCGTGATATACTGCTGCCTAGCCCCTTCGTAAGTGCAGGTCCTAAATGAGCTTTTTTCTCTGTTCCCGCACCACAATCCAGATTCTTTTGGGGAGTTACCAGTACAGTAACCATACCAGGAAGTACGTAATTTATTAAGCTACTGCTTTTCTTAATCTCAGTGGAGATATTTACTGATAAACAGCTACCTACGCAGCATGTTCATGTCGTTCCTAAATGAGCTTTTATCTCTCTCCCCTCACCACAAATCAGATTCTTCTGAGGAGTTCCCAGTACATTATCCTTTCCCCTGTGTAATTACCTTAACAAGCTCCAGATGTTTTTATTCTCAGAAGGTTTACTCCCTGATATACAGCTGCCAACCCCCTTCGTAAGTGCAGGTCCTAAGTGAGCTTTTTTCTCTGTTCCCTCACCACAATCCAGATTCTTTTGGGGAGTTACCAGTACAGTAACCATACCAGGAAGTACTTAATTTATTAAGCTACTGCTTTTCTTAATCTCAGTGGAGATATTTACTGAAAAACAGCTACATACGCAGCATGTTCATATCGTTCTTAAATGAGCTTTTATCTCTCTCCCCTCACCACAAATCAGATTCTTCTGAGGAGTTCCCAGTATAGTGTCCTTTCCCCTGTGTAATTACCTTAACAAGCTCCAGCTGTTTTTATTCTCAGAAGGTTTACTCCCTGATATACAGCTGCCTACCCCCTTCATAAGTGCAGGTCTTAATGAGCTTTTTTCTCTGTTCCCTCACCACAATCCAGATTCTTTTGGGGAGTTACCAGTACAGTAACCATACCAGGTACTACTTAATTTATTAAGCTACTGCTTTTCTTAATCTCAGTGGAGATATTTACTGATAAACAGCTACACTACGCAGCATGTTCATGTCGTTCCTAAATGAGATTTTATCTCTCTCCCCTCACCACAAATCAGATTATTCTGAGGAGTTCCCAGTACATTATCCTTTCCCCTGTGTAATTACCTTAACAAGCTCCAGCTGTTTTTATTCTCAGAAGGTTTACTGCCTGATATACAGCTGCCTACCCCCTTCATAAGTGCAGGTCTTAATGAGCTTTTTTCTCTGTTCCCTCACCACAATCCAGATTCTTTTGGGGAGTTACCAGTACAGTAACCATACCAGGAAGTACGTAATTTATTAAGCTACTGCTTTTCTTAATCTCAGTGGAGATATTTACTGATAAACAGCTTTCTACGCAGCATGTTCCTGTCGTTCCTAAATGAGCTTTTATCTCTCTCCCCTCACCACAAATCAGATTCTTCTGAGGAGTTCCCAGTACATTATCCTTTCCCCTGTGTAATTACCTTAACAAGCTCCAGCTGTTTTTATTCTCAGAAGGTTTACTCCCTGATATACAGCTGCCTACCCCCTTCGTAAGTGCAGGTCATAAATGAGCTTTTTTCTCTGATCCCTCACTACAATCAAGATTCTTTTGGGGAGTTACCAGTACAGTAACCATACCAGGAAGTACTTAATTCATTAAGCTACTGCTTTTCTTAATCTCAGTGAAGATATTTACTGATAAACACCTACCTACGCAGCATGTTCATGTCGTTCGTAAATGAGCTTTTATCTCTCTCCCCTCACCACAAATCAGATTCTACTCTGGAGTTCCCAGTACATTATCCTTTCCCCTGTGTAATTACCTTAACAAGCTCAAGCTGTTTTTATTCTCAGAAGGTTTACTCCCTGATATAAAGCTGCCTACCCCCTTCGTAAGTGCAGGTCCTAAATGAGCTTTTTTTCTCTGTTCCCTCACCACAATCCAGATTCTTTTGGGAGTTACCAGTACAGTAACCATACCAGGAATTACTTAATTTATTAAGCTACTGCTTTTCTTAATCACAGTGGAGATATTTACTGATAAACAGCTACCTACGCAGCATGTTCATGTCGTTCCTGAATGAGCTTTTGTCTCTCTCCCCTCACCACAAATCAGATTCTTCTGAGGAGTTCCCAGTACATTATCCTTTCCCCTGTGTAATTACCTTAACAAGCTCCAGCTGTTTTTATTCTCAGAAGGTTTACTCCCTGATATAAAGCTGCCTACCCCCTTCGTAAGTGCAGGTCCAAAATGAGCTTTTTTTCTCTGTTCCCTCACCACAATCCAGATTCTTTTGGGGAGTTACCAGTACAGTAACCATACCAGGAAGTACTTAATTTATTAAGCTACTGCTTTTCTTATTCTCAGTGGAGATATGCATTGATAAACAGCTACCTACGCAGCATGTTCATGTCGTCCCTAATTGAGCTTTTATCTCTCTCCCGTCACCACAAATCAGATTCTTCTGAGGAGTTCCCAGTACATTATCCTTTCCCCTGTGTAATTACCTTAACAAGCTACAGCTGTTTTTATTCTCAGAAGTTTTACTCCCTGATATACTGCTGCCTACCCCCTTCGTAAGTGCAGGTCCTAAGTGAGCTTTTTTCTCTGTTCCCTCACCACAATCCAGATTCTTTTGGGGAGTTACCAGTACAGTAACCATACCAGGAAGTACTTCATTTATTAAGCTACTGCTTTTCTTAATCTCAGTGGAGATATTTACTGATAAACAGCTACCTACGCAGCATGTACATGTCGTTCCTAAATGAGCTTTTATCTCTCTTCCCTCACCACAAATCAGATTCTTCTGAGGAGTTCCCAGTACATTATCCTTTCCCCTGTGTAATTACCTTAACAAGCTCCAGCTGTTTTTATTCTCAGAAGGTTTACTCCCTGATATACTGCTGACTACCCCCTTCATAAGTGCAGGTCTTAATGAGCTTTTTTCTCTGTTCCCTCCCCACAATCCAGATACTTTTGGGGAGTTACCAGTACAGTAACCATACCAGGAAGTACTTCATTTATTAAGCTACTGCTTTTCTTAATCTCAGTGGAGATATTTACTGATAAACAGCTACCTACGCAGCATGTTCATATCGTTCGAAATGAGCTTTTATCTCTCTCCCCTCACCACAAATCAGATTCTTCTGAGGAGTTCCCAGTACATTATCCTTTCCCCTGTGTAATTACCTTAACAAGCTCCAGCTGTTTTTATTCTCAGAAGGTTTACTCCCTGATATACAGCTGCCTACCCCCTTCGTAAGTGCAGGTCATAAATGAGCTTTTTTCTCTGATCCCTCACGACAATCAAGATTCTTTTGGGGAGTTACCAGTACAATAACCATACCAGGAAGTACTTAATTCATTAAGCTACTGCTTTTCTTAATCTCAGTGGAGATATTTACTGATAAACACCTACCTACGCAGCATGTTCATGTCGTTCGTAAATGAGCTTTTATCTCTCTCCCCTCACCACAAATCAGATTCTACTCTGGAGTTCCCAGTACATTATCCTTTCCCCTGTGTAATTACCTTAACAAGCTCAAGCTGTTTTTATTCTCAGAAGGTTTACTCCCTGATATAAAGCTGCCTACCCCCTTCGTAAGTGCAGGTCCTAAATGAGCTTTTTTTCTCTGTTCCCTCACCACAATCCAGATTCTTTTGGGGAGTTACCAGTACAGTAACCATACCAGGAAGTACTTAATTTATTAAGCTACTGCTTTTCTTAATCACAGTGGAGATATTTACTGATAAACAGCTACCTACGCAGCATGTTCATGTCGTTCCTAAATGAGCTTTTGTCTCTCTCCCCTCACCACAAATCAGATTCTTCTGAGGAGTTCCCAGTACATTATCCTTTCCCCTGTGTAATTACCTTAACAAGCTCCAGCTGTTTTTATTCTCAGAAGGTTTACTCCCTGATATAAAGCTGCCTACCCCCTTCGTAAGTGCAGGTCCTAAATGAGCTTTTTTTCTCTGTTCCCTCACCACAATCCAGATTCTTTTGGGGAGTTACCAGTACAGTAACCATACCAGGAAGTACTTAATTTATTAAGCTACTGCTTTTCTTATTCTCAGTGGAGATATGTATTGATAAACAGCTACCTACGCAGCATGTTCATGTCGTTCCTAAATGAGCTTTTATCTCTCTCCCGTCACCACAAATCAGATTCTTCTGAGGAGTTCCCAGTACATTATCCTTTCCCCTGTGTAATTACCTTAACAAGCTAGAGCTGTTTTTATTCTCAGAAGTTTTACTCGCTGATATACTGCTGCCTACCCCCTTCGTAAGTGCAGGTCCGAAATGAGCTTTTTTCTCTGTTCCCTCACCACAATCCAGATTCTTTTGGGGAGTTACCAGTACAGTAACCATACCAGGAAGTAGTTAATTTATTAAGCTACTGCTTTTCTTAATCTCAGTGGAGATATTTTCTGATAAACAGCTACCTACGCAGCATGTTCATGTCGTTCCTAAATGAGCTTTTATCTCTCTAACCTCACCACAAATCAGATTTTTCTGAGGAGTTCCATGTACATTATCCTTCCCCTGTGTAATTACCTTAACAAGCTCCACCTGTTTTTATTCTCAGAAGGTTTACTCCCTGATATACAGCTGCCTACCCCCTTCGTAAGTGCAGGTCCTAAATGAGCTTTTTTATCTGTTCCCTCACCAGAATCCTGATTCTTTTGGGGAGTTACCAGTACAGTAACCATACCAGGAAGTACTTAATTTATTAAGCTACTGCTTTTCTTAATCTCAGTGGAGATATTTACTGATAAACAGCTACCTACGCAGCATGAGCTTTTATCTCTCTCCCCTCACCACAAATCAGGTTCTAATGAGGAGTTCCCGGTACATTATCCTTTCCCCTGTGTAATTACCATAACAAGCTCCAGCTGTTTCTATTCTCAGAAGGTTTACTCCCTGATATACAGCTGCCTACCCCCTTCGTAAGTGAAGGTCCTAAATGAGCTTTTTTCTCTGTTCCCTCACCACAATCCAGATTCTTTTAGGGAGTTACCAGAACAGTAACCATACCAGGAAGTACTTAATTTATTAAGCTACTGCTTTTCTTAATCTCAGTGGAGATATTTACTGATAAACAGCTACCTACGCAGCATGTTCATGTCGTTCCTAAAGGAGCTTTTATCTCTCTCCCCTCACCAAAATCAGATTCTTCTGAGGAGTTCCCAGTACATTATCCTTTCCCCTGTGTAATTACCTTAACACGCTCCAGCTGTTTTTATTCTCAGAAGGTTTACTCCCTGATATACAGCTGCCCACCCCCTTCGTAAGTGCAGGTCCTAAATGAGCTTTTTTCTCTGTTCCCTCACCACAATCCAGATTCTTTTGGGGAGTTACCAGAACAGAAACCATACCAGGAAGTACTTAATTTATTAAGCTACTGCTTTTCTTAATCTCAGTGGAGATATTTACTGATAAACAGCTACCTACGCAGGATGTTAATGTCGTTCCTAAATGAGCTTTTTTCTCTGTTCCCTCACCACAATCAAGATTGTTTTGGTTAGTTACCAGTACAGTATCCATACCAGGAAGTACTTAACTTATTAAGCTACTGCTTTTCTTAATCTCAGTGGAGATATTTACTGATAAACAGTTACCTACGCAGCATGTTCATGTCGGTCCTAAATGAGCTTTTATCTCTCTCCCGTCACCACAATCCAGATCCTTTTGGGGAGTTACCAGTACAGTAACCATACCAGGAAGGACTTAATTTATTAAACTACTGCTTTTCTTAAACTCAGTGGAGATATTTACTGATAAACAGCTACCTACGCAGCATGTTCATGTCGTTCCTAAATCAGCTTTTTTCTCTGTTCCCTCACCCCTCCAGATTCTTTTGGGGAGTTCCCAGTACAGTATCCATACCAGGAAGTACTTAATTTATTAAGCTACTGTTTTTCTTAATATCAGTGGAGATATTTACTGATAAACAGCTACGTATGCATCATGTTCATGTCGTTCCTAAATGAGCTTTTATCTCTCTCCCCTCACCACAAATCAGATTTTTCTAAGGAGTTCCCAGTACATTTTCCTTTCCCCTTTGTAATTACCTTAACAAGCTCCAGCTGTTTCTATTCTCAGAAGGTTTACTCCCTGATATACAACTGCCTACCCCCTTCGTAAGTGCAGGTCCTAAATGAGCTTTTTTTCTCTGTTCCCTCACCACAATCCAGATTCTTTTGGGGAGTTACCAGTACAGTAACCATACCAGGAATTACTTAATTTATTAAGCTACTGCTTTTCTTAATCACAGTGGAGATATTTACTGATAAACAGCTACCTACGCAGCATGTTCATGTCGTTCCTGAATGAGCTTTTGTCTCTCTTCCCTCACCACAAATCAGATTCTTCTGAGGAGTTCAGCTACCTACGCAGGATGTTAATGTCGTTCCTAAATGAGCTTTTTTCTCTGTTCCCTCACCACAATCAAGATTGTTTTGGTTAGTTACCAGTACAGTATCCATACCAGGAAGTACTTAATTTATTAAGCTACTGCTTTTCTTAATCTCAGTGGAGATATTTACTGATAAACAGCTACCTACGCAGCATGTTCATGTCGTTCCTTAATGAGCTTTTATCTCTCTCCCCTCACCACAAATCAGATTCTTCTGAGGAGTTCCCAGTACATTATCCTTTGCCTTGTGTAATTACCTTAACAAGCTCCAGCTGTTTTTATTCTCAGAAGGTTTACTACCTGATATACAGCTGCCTAACCCCTTCGTAAGTGCAGGTCCTAAATGAGCTTTTTTCTCTGTTCCCTCACCACAATCCAGATTCTTTGGGGAGTTACCAGTACAGTAACCATACCAAGAAGTACTTAATTTATTAAGCTACTGCTTTTCTTAATCTCAGTGGAGATATTTACTGATAAACAGCTACGTACGCAGCATGTTCATGTCGTTCTTAAATGAGCTTTTATCTCTCTTCCCTCACCACAAATCAGATTCTTCTGAGGAGTTCCCAGTTCTTTATCCTTTCCCCTGTGTAATTACCTTAACAAGCTCCAGCTGTTTTTATTCTCAGAAGGTTTACTCCCTGATATACAGCTGCCTACCCCCTTCGTAAGAGCAGGTCCTAAATGAGCTTTTTTCTCTGTTCCCTCACCACAATCCAGATTCTTTTGGGGAGTTACCAGTACAGTAACCATACCAGGAAGTACTTAATTTATTAAGCTACTGCTTTTCTTAATCTCAGTGGAGATATTTACTGATAAACAGCTACCTACGCAGCATGTTCATGTCGTTCCTAAATGAGCTTTTATCTCTCTCCCCTCACGACAAATCAGATTCTTATGAGGAGTTCCCAGTACATTATCCTTTCCCCTGTGTAATTACCTTAACAAGCTCCAGCTGTTTTTATTCTCAGAAGGTTTACTCCCTGATATACAGCTGCCTACCCCCTTCGTAAGTGCAGGTCCTAAATGAGCTTTTTTCTCTGTTCCCTCACCACAATCCAGATTCTTTTGGGGAGTTACCAGTACAGTAACCATACCAGGAAGTACTTAATTTATTAAGCTACTGCTTTTCTTAATCTCAGTGGAGATATTTACTGATAAACAAATACCTACGCAGCATGTTCATGTCGTTCCTAAATGAGCTTTTATCTCTCTCCCCTCACCAAAAATCAGATTCTTCTGAGGAGTTCCCAGTACATTATCCTTTCCCCTGTGTAATTACCTTAACAAGGTCCAGCTGTTTTTATTCTCAGAAGGTTTACTCCCTGATATACAGCTGCCTATCCCCTTCGTAAGTTCAGGTCCTAAATGAGCTTTTTTCTCTGTTCCCTCACCACAATCCTGATTCTTTTGGGGAGTTACCAGTACAGTAACCATACCAGGAAGTACTTAATTTATTAAGCTACTGCTTTTCTTAATCTCAGTGGAGATATTTACTGATAAACAAATACCTACGCAGCATGTTCATGTCGTTCTAAATGAGCTTTTATCTCTCTCCCCTCACCACAAATCAGATTCTTCTGAGGAGTTCCCAGTACATT
>NW_025956166.1:0-32417 GCF_023159225.1 Perognathus longimembris pacificus | reverse complement strand
TCATAATTTCATTATCATTTTACATCACTGTGAATGCATGGCAACAATTTGATGCAAAATACCATTAATAAGGATTTGTACAGGTAAGGGGAAAGTATAATATTCGTAGAATTTGAATTTTTTCACCAATTCTTATTTTAAAAATATATCTTCCGGGCTGGGAATATTACCTAGTGGCAAGAGTGCTTGCCTTCTACACATGTAGCTCTGGGTTCTATTCCCCAGCACCACATATATGGAAAATGGCCAAAAGGGGGGCGCTGTGGCTCAGGTGACAGACTGCTAACCTTGAGCGGGAAGAAGCCAGGGATGGTGCTCAGGCCTTGAGTCCAAGGCCCAGGAATGGCCAAAAAAAATTTTTTTTTAAATATATATCTTCCAATGATATTGGAAAAAATTATACTAAGTAAAGTTAGACAGACCCAAAGAAGCATGGACTCTATTGTCTCCCTCATAGGGAATAATTAGCACAGGTTTAGGCTAGTAACAGCAAAGGATCACAAAAGCCCAATAGCTATACATTATGAACACATAAGATGTTGCTAATTGAAATGAACGCTATGTTCTGGAAACGAATATTATATCACTGTTTGAATAACTTTCAACATGCCATGTGAAACTGTAGCTTCTATTGTTGATAATCTTCTTGTATCCCCTTCCTTTGTTTGTACATGAACTATACTGTATCTTATCTGAGTACATTGGAAACTTTGTATACTATTATTAGAACTAGGAAAGTGATAGGGAATACAAACCTTGAGAGACATGGGACAAAAAGAAGAAAAACTACAAATGTAATACTTGTAAAACTGTTTGGTATAAATCAACTGGACAACGTATGAGGGGAGAGAAAAAGGGGGAGGGCGAGGGGAGAATGAGGGATGAGGTAAACAAACAGTACAAGAAAAGTATCCAATGCCTTACAAATGAAACTGTAACCTCTCTGTACATCAGTTTGACAATAAAAATTTAAAAACTTCACCACAAATACAAAAAAATACATAAAATTTGTAAACTCAATTGCTATGAAAAACTATTTACTTACAATAATGTGGTGACTTTTGTGTCAGCAAAGAACAGACACGGGGACTTCAGGGAAGATGGATGCGGAGCAGCAGAGCCCTAGCTGAGCTCCCTCCGACATCACATTTTTCTCAGCCCATAGAAACTTTTACTCCTAGAAAGAAAGCCAGAGTAAGTTCTAACACTATAGGGATTCTGGCCAGGAAGGAAAAATTGACTTTGCTCGTCTAATAATACAGATTTGAGGTCGTGTGGCATCCCGCTGCTGCGCCAGTGCCGGCGCCAGCACTGTGCCTGGCACAGTGACCGGCACTCCACAGTGATGAAGCAAACAGCATAGACCAGGTAGAAATCCTCCAGATGGCGGCTGAGCACAGATGACCTGAAATCCCAGAGAAAGCATGAGTACCCCAGGAAAAATAGTCTCACTTGTGCCCACAGAGGAGCTTCTGGAAGGCATCCCTTTTCCTAAAGCCATAGAAAAGCGCCATTTTTGACCCTGGTAAAGGGTCACACCAGATTGGATCTAAAGCAGGCCCTGGGGAAAGTGAGGTCAAAGTAGCCATCTTTGAAATGGGCAAGAGAGTCTGACCAGTGAGAGCCAGCTCTGCCCAAGAGAACGCCACCTGCCAGGAGGTAGGTGTGTCTTGGGCCATGGCTTAGCCAGAGGTGCCCTGCCCTGCCTGCCAGAATTTTTAAATTTAAAGCAAAAGCAGCAAGAAGCTACCAGTGGCAAGGAAGCACCAGATGGGGGAACAAATAGTTCCTGAGACAAATAAATGATCCGTCACAGAGGAAGCCCAATTCCCAGCCTGAATGAGAGCTGAATTCCATAGCCAGCTCCACCAGGTGGCCGCCTTGCCCAGGAGGGAGGAAACTTCCCAAGGCAAGCAACGCTCAGCCGGGTAAACCAGGTCAGAGGCGCCCTGTCCTGCTGAGTCCACAGCCTATACAAAGCCAGGCATTAAAGGCCCCAGGCCCACAGCAGACAGAGGAGCCACAGTTCCCCAAACTGCTCACGTTCCCATCTACAGAGGATGCCCAAGGCCTACCTGCAAGCTGTGTAAACTACAGAGAGCCAGGATTGCACCAACAAAGGAGAAGGGTCAGAACAGATCCACCCTCTCTTAACTGAAATCAAGTCAAACCAGCCAATCAGGAAAATACACTGCAGACCAGACTCAAGGAAACCAGAGACTGGGGAAGGACTACCCAAACAAGCCAGACTCCATTATTTTTTATTCTCAAACATTTTTTTTAAACTTTAAAAAAAAAGTTTTTTTTTTAATTTTTTCACTTCTGAAACATCGTTGATTTTTTCTTTTCATTTTTACCTGTTTGTTTTATCAAGTTTTTTGTGCTATTATTTTGGTTGTTTGTTTTTCTGTTCTTTTTCTTTTTTCTTTTAAAAATAATTTTCTCTGTTTTATGCATCTGTCTTCCAGTATTTTACTTCATTTCTCTCTTTGCATTCTATTTCTTTAAAAATTACTTTCCTATGAATACCACCTCCACTCTTTCTGCTAACACTCAATTGTCTATCATTTTACCCTTGTTCTTTCTACTGATTCTACTCTTCACATTTCCACGTCACTGAAACTAAACAAAAAATCACCCTCCCGGGCTGGGGATATAGCCTAGTGGCAAGAGTGCCTGCCTCGGATACACGAGGCCCTAGGTTCGATTCCCAGCACCACATATACAGAAAACGGCCAGAAGCGCGCTGTGGCTCAAGTGGTGGAGTGCTAGCCTTGAGCGGGAAGAAGCCAGGGACAGTGCTCAGGCCCTGAGTCCAAGGCCCAGGACTGCCCAAAAAAAAAAAAATCACCCTCCCCCCCCAATATGTTTTACTCTATTCTCTTTACTACCTCTAACTTACACTCCTGAATTACTGCCTGGACTTCCAGGTTCAATTGACTCCTGGTTATTGGATAGAGGTTATCCCTGCTTAATCACAGTGAAACAAAGGGATTCATAGAGAATAGCAGTCCTAAAAGAACTTAATATAAGAACAAGAATTGCTTATAGGGTTGTAACAGTAAATAAGTAACTACTGAATACATTGCCCAGGATCGGTTGTTATATTGAAATTGTAATCTTTAGGAACACCAAATCTAATTTTATAAACAGGTATACAAGGGGGCTGGGGATATGGCCTAGTGACAAGAGTGCCTGCTTCATATACATGAGGCCCTGGGTTCGATTCCCAGCACCACATATACAGAAAATGGCCAGAAGGGGCACTGTGGCTCAAGTGGCAGAGTGCTAGCCCTTGAGCGGGAAGAAGCCAGGGACAGTGCTCAGGCCCTGAGTCCAGTCCCCAGGACTGGCCAAAAAAAACAAAACAAAACAAAAAAAAACAGGTATACAAGGTATCTGTATATAATTGTGAACTTGTAAGATTTACACAAGAGTGCTTGGTAAGGGCTGCTTTGGGTCTTAACAGTGCTCACAGGTGCTGGTAGAATGGCATTCCCAATCCAAATGTGCAGAAGGAACACAAGAAAAATGGCAAACATGGGCAACAGTGTACTCTACAACAGAATAGTAGTAGCAAGTAGCCACAGTGTTCATAATGATGAAAAAAAGATTTAAAAAGATAAGAGTTAATATACCATAAATCTGGAGCTAAGGAAGGTACCAAGTAAGAAGGAAAGTTGGGGAAGGAGAGAAAAGAGAGGAGAGCAATGAATGATATAAAGAAAAGGGATGGAGTGATTAAGCACAGGAAGACAAGAAGAGAGGAAGGAAGACTGGAGGGAAGGTAGCAAGGAGGGAAGGAATGCAGGCAGGAAAGGAGGCAGGGAGAGCTGGATTGTGGTTTGTATCCACAGTGTTTGGGATTGAATTAAAGGTAGAAGAATGGAGAAAGAAGGATCCGAATGGAATCCTGGGGAAGGAGAGAGAGACAAATGGAGATAAGGAGGAAGAAAAGTAATCAGGAAAGAATGACAGCAGAAAGGAAGGAAGGATGAGAGCAAGGGAGACTGTGTGGGAGATAGAAGTAAGGAACCGTGAAAGCAGTGAGCGGTATGATGAAAAACAAACGATATTTCATGGGAAGCAAGGAAATTCATAAAAATACATTGTACATTTATAAAGCTGTGCTTTCATTGGACACTACTTAGTACATTCATATCAGATATTCAGTATTATTTACTTGACATAAAAAGCTTTAGTGTCACTTCAAATAGGGAAAAATGAAACAGTTTGTACTATAGAAAATATTATTCATCCGCTGCACAGGGTCATGAGATTTCTAAGTGAACTTCTAAGGAAGGCTCAACATTATTCTTCTATGGAATGCAAGACTCGCATTGACAAGTAGACTGCCAGAGTGACAGAAAGAACACTGTTCCCTGAAACATCTCATGGGGATGCTCCACTCTGGATATTTCTATCCTCCAGATGACTCCCTGATGAGGCCATGTGGCAGTGCCTTCAAGGAACACAGATGACTTGTTGATATTAGGAAGAGTTAGAGACAACCAAAGTCTGTCAAATAGACAGTAAGAAACTACAAAACCAAGAGACAAGTGTAATGACAGAATGCCTACCGAGACAAAACCTGACCCACGAGGTCCCAAAAGAAGGGATGACATCTTGCCACTTTTTTCAAGCAGGAGTGTAAACTTGCATCCAAGTCACCATGTCACCTACCCAGCACTCACTGATCTGTGTAGGTCAGTGCATGAAACACAAACCACACACCACTAGAGGATTTGTCAAAAGACTTATGCAAAAGTTGACCCGGGGAAAACTCTGGGTCACGGGGTCCCCATCACAGTCTTGGGGGTTGTTCACTAAATTCCCAAAGCCAGCCTAAAATAAAGTGACTCTAGTAAGAATTTTCTCTTCTCTTTTAAGGGAAATGATTTACATGGCATGTCTCAAGTTCGGTAAAGTTGGTCATTTACATGAAATTGTAGAAAATATGTCTGTGACTACCAAAAGTCAGGGACAGAAGAAATAAAACACAAAGTGACTTTATATATTGTAAAATTCAATGTGTACCAAGTTACAAAAAAGTCACACATATTTTTTATTCCAATAGTGGGTTTGTGAAATATTCTCGACCAGTGCAGGGAACCACAAGACAGGCACATCAAAGACCCAGAATGGCTACAAATCAAAGGAAGGTTGGACAAATGGGACTGCAGCAAACTGCAGAGCTTCTGCACGGCAAAGGTCATAGCTCGCAAGATAAACAGAAAGCCCACAGACTGGGAGAAGATCTTTACCGGACATTCAACAGACAAAGGCCTCATCTCTAAAATATATGCAGAACTAAAAAAATTGCCTTTTCCAAAACAAAACAACAAAGAACCAATAGCCCCCTCATCAAGTGGGCTAAAGACTTACAAAGAGACTTCTCTGATGAGGAAATGAGAATGGCCAAGAGACATATGAAAAAATGCTCTACATCACTGGCCATAAAAGAAATGCAAATCAAAACAACATTGAGATTCCATCTCACCCCAGTAAGAATGTCATATATCACGATAACTAGTCATAACAATTGTTGGAGGGGATGTGGCCAAAAGGGAACCCTACTTCATTGTTGGTGGGAATGTAAAATGGCTCAGCCACTCTGGCAAGCAGTATGGAGATTCCTCAGAAGGCTAAAAATAGAACTCCCCTATGACCCAGCAGCCCCACTTTTGGGTATCTATCCCAAAGACCACAAACAAAATCACAGTAATGTTCATTGCAGCACAATTTGTCATAGCGACAATCTGGAACCAGCCCAGATGTCCCTCAGTCGACGAATGGATCAGGAAAATGTGGTACACATACACAATGGAATTTTATGCCTCTATCAGAAGGAATGACATTGTCTCATTTGTAAGGAAATGGAAGGACTTGGAAAAAATTATACTAAGTGAAGTGAGCCAGACCCAAAGAAACTTGGACTCTATGGTCTCCCTTATTGGGAATAATTAGTACAGGTTTAGGCAAGTCATAGCAGAGCATCACAAGGCCCAATAGCTACACCCTTATGAACACATAAGATGATGCTAAGTGAAATGAACTGTATGTTATGGAAACAGTTGTAACTACTTTCAACGTCCTATGTGTATCTGTAGCTTCTATTATTGATGATGTTCTTGTATCACCTTCCTGTGGTTGTACATACACTATCTCTGTAATCTTATCTGAGTATATTGGAAACCGTGTATACTGGTATTGGAAGTAGGAAATTGAATGGGAATACCAAATTTGAGAGACACAGGGTAAAAAAAAGACAAACAACTACAAAAGCAATACTTGCAAAACTGTTTGGTGTAAGTGAACTGAACACCTACAGGGGGGAAGGGAAAGGGGGAAGAGAGAGGGGGGAATGAGGGACAAGGTAACAAACTGTACAAGAAATGTATCCAGTGCCTAACATAAGAAACTGTAACCTTTCTGTACATCAGTTTGACAAAAAATTTTTGAAAAAAATATTATATGGAACTCTATTTCTTTGTCTTGTATGGTGGGTAATGGACACCCAATAGTGTTTACAACAATGTTGGGATAAATAAATGCCAACTGTGACTCATTTAATGTCATCTGCTTTTCCCTCCACACCTCCCAATTTGTTTCATTTTGCAATCATATAATTGCAGCAAGTGATACTCTTAGAGTACATTATCAAAGATGGAACCATATGTGGTTTATATGTACAAATGGGCTGAGAAGCTGTATCTCCTATTTTATGTTTAAAAGCAAAACTCCATTATGATTTCTGTTGTTAATTCTTCCTGAAGTGAACTGGTTTGATGGGGATGACTTAAGAACCCTCTCATTCACTCCATCTTGAGTATTGCAATGTAAAATCTATGTAACAGTATGACTAGGCACGGGTTTTGTTTGATCCAATTATGTTGGAATTTACGCATACTGAATGGATACTTCAAAGGAGAAGATAGTCTTCTGTTGTAGACATTTAGTTTGGGCTCCTACAAACATCTTTCTCAACAACCGCTTGCGAGCTATGAAGACACCATATTTAAAATCATCCCAAGGTACAGAAGAGGCTGAATCTCTTCTTCCTTTACAAGGGGACCTATATGTGCAGTGGGAAAAGTTGTTGATTCAGGAAATCAATTTGGAGATCATAAGAGTTCATGGTTGAAAAACATGGAGCTAAAATGAAAAAGGAAGTCTCAAGGGAAGGGTTCCTTGATTGGTTTAGTCTCCAAACATAATTGTACACACCTTGGTACTGGTGATCGCCTTGCAGTGTTAATGTTGGGACGTACATAATACATTATATTACTGGATCCATTCAATGAATATTAGCTTGGCCAAATTCCTCTTGGTCAGACAAGATTGTATACACAGTTGCCCCACAAACTAGTGGAAGAAAAAAGTCAATAATTTGATTCCTGTATAAATACTAGTAAAGAGACAGTTTATGCTAAAATCATGGGCCAATGCATAAACATGCAAATATCTGCAAAAGCAAAATTTACAAAAACATTGGTGTAAACCAATACTACAACTTATATGGGGCACGAGACAAGGGAGTTGGAAGTGGGGGGTGACGGAGGAGGTAACATGATGAACTAGAAATATATTACTGACTTCCATATGAACTTCTAATCCTTCGGTACATAACTCTGACAATAAAGGAAAAAATAAAATGAACAAAAAAGAGGAAGTAGTTTGGCATGAAGTAGGTTATGGTCCTAATCTGACTCCGTTAGAATTAATGCTTTGACCGGATTAGATTCAGTCGAACAGAGAAACTGTACAGGGACTTGATGAGCATCACCCAACCCACAAGCTTATGCAGCTGTTTGGGAAGAGTTGAGAAAATTAAAAAAGATCTCAACCCATTGGGATAGATATTAAGGAAGACTCAGATGGCTGAGACACTGAGGAAAAGTTATGTAATGAACCTACTAAAGGCAGATTGACCCATGTGGAGAAAATTTTGGTATCAATTATAGCCCTATTTTCACAACATCATCCAAATCAGTAAACTTCTGTAAAGGTAGAGAATTGTGGGCCCTGCCCAGAATCCTGGCGGACTTTGATGCTTTCCCACCCCAACTTATGCCTGATAGGGTCTCACAGCTACTACCATCTCAGCCTGTGCTGTTAAAGGTGCCTGGTCCCCCTACCCGTAAGCGTGGCACACTTCCTTGGCTCAGGCTCAAGAAGGGAGGACATTTCTGGTTTTCCTTTATTCCCTGATAGGCAGGATGAAGGTAACAAAAGAGTTCATCAGGCTTTGACATTTAAACAAATAAGAGATCTAAACAAGAGATCAAATGGGAGGATGAAGGTAACAAAAGTGTTCATCAGGCTTTGACATTTAAACAAATAAGAGATCTAAAGTATTCTCGTGTTCAATATGGCCCTACAGTGACTTTCACTCAAGTTATTCTTATTTATTTATTTATTTATTCATTGGCCAATCCTGGGTCTTCAACTCAGGGCCTGAGCACTGTCCCTGGCTTCTTTTTGCTCTAGGCTAGCACTCTGCTACTTGAGCCACAGCGCCACTTCTGGCCATTTTCTATATATGTGGTGCTGTGGTATAGAACGCAGGGCTTCATATATATGAGGCAAGCACTCTTGCCACTAGGCCATATTCCCGGCATACTCAAGTCATTCTTGAAACCTTGGCTACTAAAACTTTATGCCCAAATTACCAAGCAGCTATCAGGCCTTCTAAGAAAAAAGGAGGAATAAATGACTATATTCGGCTTTGTGCAGACATGGGGCCATCCCTTGTGCAGGGCCTCACGCTGGCTGCAATGCTCCAAGGGCAGACTGTGACAGAGTTCGGTCACAGAGTCCTGTATGGGGAGAAGGTGACAGGGACATCTATGTACTGCTGGGATTCCCAGCATCTGTTTGTCCTGCAGACAAATGGACGACTTAATGGCTCACTGACCTAATCAGAAAAGGAGAGCTATTACTGAAATTTGTCCCTGTTGTAAAAATGGGAAGCATTGTGTTACAAATTGCTGAGCTACTTTGAATGACTCTGGTCGCCAGATTTCAATAAACTGGCAGAGGAGCCATCTCCTCGCCCCACAGAAAAAATTTGGGGCAGCTCCTTGCTTCCCCTGAACTCAAGCCTATCCCCAAACCACCTGCAGCAACAATCAGTTTCAAGTCTCCTCTGAGCAACAATAGGAATTGCAGGACTGGATCTCGGTTCCTTTACCTGCACAGCACTGACTTCAGAAATGGGATTTCAGGCCCTTCCTACGTGAGTTCTTAGCCCCCTTCCAAGGGAATCGGTTGGCTTATTGTATGGTCGCAGCAGCTCTGCACTGAGGGGCATATGTATTCTTCCAGGAGTGATAGATCAGGATTCTAATGGAGAAATAAAAATCACGGCTTCAGTGCCTGCTAGTTTTATCTCTATCCCGGCAGCTCACTCTGGTTCCTTTCATTTTTGTCGGTGCCTCAGCTAACACAAACTCTAGGGGAGAAAGTAGTTTTTGGTCTTCTGACATTTTTTGGGTTCAAATCATAAAATGGGAAAGGCCCGGGAATGGCTTCTTGTCATATTTCCAGACATCAATATGTAGAGACTACCTCTTGGGCTGTAAAAACCCAATCTTCTCATGTCATTTCCATCCATTTATCTAAGTGGTTAGCAACATTGCCCATTGACCGCTGGTTGAATTATAGGTCTATGGAATATATAATAGGTTATATTCAAATGCAAATGACACATTAGCTGGGGCAACAAATGAGCCAATTCCTCCAGTACTGGTACCTAATAAAAAGAGATCAAAATACAAACGTGCTTAAATCTCAAAGTGCCCTTGGAGTATTCCAAACGATATGAAACTTTGGCAAGAAATGGGTGAACGATTGGCAATTTTCCTATTTCCATCCATTCCCTTCTAGGTTCCTTAGTTACTTCTAGCTTCATATAGCTGGCCTCTACACACATGCATGTCTACCATAATGGTGATCAAGTTGTCCTCATCCTGGTTGTGGTGGGTAACCTATTTTAATCAGGAAGTGCAAAATGAACAAAATATATCTTAGACATAAGTATGTCCATTTTGCCAAATGGCAAAAGCGTGTCACACAACAGAATAGTAGTAGCAAGTAGCCACAGTGTTCATTATGATGAGAAAAAAAAGGATAAAAATAAGATAAAAGGTAAAGTACCATAAATCAAGAGGTAAGTAAGGTAAAAATAAGAAGGAAAGTTATAGAAAGTAAGAAAGAGAGGCAAGGAATGAATGATATACAAAAAAGGGACGGGGTGTTGAAGCCAAAGAAAACAGTAGGGAAGGTACAAGGAGGGAAGGTATGCAGACAGGTAAGGAGACAGGGTGAAATGGATTGTGGTTTGTATCGACAGTGGGTGATTCCGAGTTAATGGTGGAAATATGGAGGAAGAGGATTTGAACGTAATCCTGCAGAAGGAGAGTGATGAAGGGAGATAAGGAAGGAAGAAAAGGTAGCAGGAAGGAATGATAGCAGAAAGGAAGGAAAGATGAGAGCAAGGGAGCCTACGTTGGAGGTAGAAGTAAGGATATATGAAAGAATTGAGAGGTCAGATGAAAAAAAGAGGATATTGGTGGGAAGCAAGGAAATTCATAAAAATACATAGTACATTTATAAAAATGTGCTTCTATTTGGACACTAATTAGTACACTGATATCAGATATTCAATATCATTGATCTGACAAACAATGCTGTAGTGTCATTTCAAATAGGGAAAAAAATGAAACTCAGTTTGTACTATAGAAAATATTATTCATCCACTGCACCAGGTCATAAGATTTCTAAGTCAATTTCTAAGTAATTGACAAAGTATCTTCTACGGAATGCAAGACAGGCATTGACAAGTTGACCCTCAGAGTGACAGAATGATCACTGTACCCTGAAACATCTCAAGGGGATCCTCCCCTCTGGATATTTCTATCCTCCAGGTGACACCCTACTGAGACCAACTGGCAGTGCCTTCAAGGAACACAGAAGACTTGCTTGATATTGGAAAGAGTTAGAGAAAATCTACAGCCCCCAAATAGACAGTAAGAAACAACAAAACCACGAGAGAAGTTTAATGACAGAATGTCCACAGAGACAAAACCTGACCCACATGCAACCAAAAGGAGGGATGAACTCTTGCTCGTTTTTCAGTTATGGGTGCATACTTGTGTCCAAGTCACCACATCACCTACCCAACACACACTGACCTGTTTCAGTCAGTACATGAAACACAAAGCACTAACTACTAGAGGATTTTAGAAAGGACTTATGCAAAAGTTGACTCTGGAAGACTATGGGTCACAGGATCCCCATCGCCGTCTTGGGGGTGTTCGATAAATTACCAAAGCCAAACTAAAATAAAGTAACTCTAGTAAGAATTTTCTTTTCTCATTGAAGGAAAATGAGTTATATGTGATATCTCAAGGTCGGTAAAGACTCATAGGTACACACATTATCCACAGAGGAAAATTCAGTCTCCAATTTAGGATAAAAGGATTAGCATCAGAGTTTCTAAGAAAGCTTCTGACTGGTGACCTAGCACATGGTAGGAGACCCCAGGAGATCCAGAAAAGGGTGTCAGAAATCCTTGCTGAGGCTAAGTCTCCCTCTGTTCAATGGGATGTCATAGTTCCACTGTCTATGCTTTTGGATTTGGGAGATCTTGTTGAACTAGCGGAGTGAATGTGTGTGTATTTCTGCTTGTTTGTGGTTGTGTGTTGGTGAGTTTTCCTCAACTGGACCCCAGGAGTTCCAGGAAAGGGTGTCAGAAATCCTTGCTGAGGCTAAGTCTCCCTCTGTTCAATGGGATGTCATAGATCCACTATCTATGCATGTGGATTTGGGAGATCTTGTTGATCTAGGGGTGTGAATGTCTGTGTATTTCTACTTGTTTGTGGTTGTGTGTAGGTGAGCTTTTAGGTAAAGGACCTGCAAATCATTACTTGTGGGCCACTCCCGCCCCAGGTGCTTTGTATCATTAATAGGCGATTCTACTCCTCCCCTTCCGCCGCCCTCCCACCCGTTTAAAAGTGCAGCTCTTTCTACCATTAAATGAGTCTTAGCATTGACTTGGTTCCCAGACTGTCTGTTTGTCCTCTGAGGAAAGTGGGGCTGGGATAGAAGTCTCTCTGCCCTCTTTTTCTCTTCTTGGCTCATCAGGGAGGGGCGTTTTTTCCCAACTCTCCGCAGTACACGAGAGCTTGGGAGACTAAACACCCCCACATTCACTCATGGCTGTCAAGTAGCTTCCCTATGTTTACACTTGCACTGCTTTTTACCTCAAGGCTTGGGGCTCATTATTCTGTATGCAGTATTGAAGAGTCCATTAGTAAATAGATGAGAAATGAAAATGAAATCATGCACATTATCTCACAGGTTTCCGTCTGAAACAATTTTATTTCTTCACCTCTCTAAGTTAATTGAAATAGAAAAAAATGGCAGATAATTTCACAGAAGATGAGTTGCAGCATTGTAGGATATCTACAGTTTATCCATTTTATACTCGCATCCACTTGTGAGATGACAACATCAAAGTATTGTGCTTTTATCTGTAGCTTCCCTTCCTGCAGATATAGTGTCACAGGAATTCCTTGTGCCAGCTTTAGCTCTTTCTGTGAGATCATCCCATACAGTGAAAATTGCCAACCCTAATAATGTCAGCAACTGAATTTTCAGGAATATTTTCATAATCATGTTTTCAGACAGGACTTGTACATTGTCCCTGTCATTATGAAACACTGACTAACATGCTCATTGTTGGAAGACTCATGTTAATATAACAGATCTGTCATCAACTTCCATCACATTTGGGAAGTGCAAGTACGCAGCCCTCGGCTCTGGACATTAAGCTAGAAAGGCAAGAGGCAGTGAATGCCAAAAAATAAATTTTAGGCGTAGCAGAGTCTGACCAGCTGATTGATTCCCATGTCAATGTGCAGGATTCTATTGGACTCATAGGTACACACATTATCCACAGAGGAAAATTCAGTCTCCAATTTAGGATAAAAGGATTAGCATCAGAGTTTCTAGGAAAGCTTCTGACTGGTTACCTAGCACATGGTAGGAGACCAAAGACGTTTTGTGATGTCACAGAATGCTCATTATGGTCTAGCTGTGTGCTAGACCTACTTGAGCAGACATAGCTACCCTCTAGGACTCCTTAAGCTGCAGTGTACCCTACTCTGCAGATGGGATGAGGACTTGAACATGCAGGAAACTGACATGAAGGAACATTTTTCAAATGTGCCTAATACGTTCCAACAGAGCTGTACAGATTCAGAGACCTCCAAACTACCCTCCTGGTGGGAACCCTCACTCGCAGAGGAGGCGGCATTAAGGTCTGTGGTTGAAGAATTGGCTTTTCAAGCTTTGTGTAAGGCATCTTGGGTCCAAGGACTACCATCCCAGGATTGTGACTTGGAATCGGATCCAGACCCTGATTTTCTTTCGCTGACTTTTCCCAGAAAGCTTTGGACAATAGTAGAAAGTGACAAATTCAAGTCAATTTGGTGGGGTGAGGAGGGAACTTCTGTTGTGATTAATGAAGATCTATTTAAAGAAGAAATTTTGGGACGAAAAATATCCTTTCAAGATATTTGAAACGAACAGCATGAAAAGTGTAATTCGACAGCTGAATCTGTACGGGTTCAGTAAACTTCATCACCAATTTGATCGTTCTGCTTCTCTGCTTGACTTCTTGACTGAGGAAGAGGAAGGCTCGTTTTTAAGGAAGGTGATTTCAATTTTTTTTCCCTTACATAGCTATGCATACCTCTCTTGGTACACCTGTTTCTTCTATCAGTGAACTAGAGAAATACCAAAGCTCAAATTACTTTCAAATGTAACGGAAAGGGCTGGGAATATGGCCTATGAAAAGAGGGCTTGCCTCCTATACAAGAAGCTCTCAGTTCAATTCCCCAGCACCACATATATGTGGAAAACGGCTAGAAGGGTCGCTGTGGCTCAGGTGGCAGAGTGCTAGCCTTGAGCGGGAAGAAGACAGGGACGGTGCTTAGACCCTGAGTCCCAGGCCCAGGACTGGCCAAACAAAATGTAACGGAAAGAAAGGTTCACTTCGTAAAGGACAAATTTTGACTACACCATTAGAATTTACAGAAATATCGCTAGCCAATTAGAATTACACCTTTGGACTGTGTACAAAACCACATAACAGATTCTCTGTGTTCAACGTCGCAGATCCAATTGGTTCAGAACATTGTTGTATTTATCTGTTTCTCTTCTACTAAGCCCTGCATACAGTTAAAGTATTTATGCGTCAATTGACTCCTTTGCCATTGAGAGTAAATGGTAATTCATCTCCTTTGGCTAGGTTTGGCTCTGAGTCTCTCTGCTTCAAATGTCTCCAAGTAACTTTCTCCTTTTGTTTTAGTTTCTGTGCTACCAGAATCCAAATTTCAAACAAGGATGTCCTGAACTGTTAGCAAGAATAAGACGAAAAGTCAGGATTAAAAAGTTTTCTGTAACATGTAAATCATTGCCTGTGCAGCTGGATGAACAACTGCACCTGGGACATGAGGGTAATGCCAGTAATCCCAAAACAGATTTATTCTCTGACACTAGTACTGAAGGAATCCTTTCAACATCACGAAGTTCATTGCTGTCTCATAGACCCCAGCCATCTGGCACGCACATGCTGTCAACTGCAGCACCTTTACTCAAAAATGACAATCCTGCCAGAGATTCTTCTGTCAGACATTCACACAAAAAGTTTATGGATCAGGGAGCCATGTCTAGTCATTTGACCACACTTCATGTGCTGTCAAACAACAGCTACCTCCAGGCACATGACTGCTTTGTGAATTTTGATAAAAGTTATAATTCTCAATATCAAAAATCACATCGATTATCAAACGATAATTTCAGAGAGATGATGCCAACTTCAGCTATTCCAATTGGATATTCTTATTTTATGGCCTATGAATCGCCACATTCAAGCATGCTAGTGACAGCATCCAATCAACGGTGCTCCGATGCCACCACACGCGAAATATCTGCCGCAGCATTTTCAAAATATCATCATATAATAGCACCAGTTTACAAGGAACAGAAAGAGATTAATATCCCAAGCCAGTGCCAGAGTTGGGAGGAAAATTAATTTCGATGTGTATTGTTATAATGAATAAAGACTCTGCCCAGCTTTATTCAAGCAATGAAGGGTCATTCAACTGTATTGTTTCTTATAGGCCAATAGCAAATAAAACTAAAATGTTGCTTTATTTCAACAGTGGGATGCGCTTCATCTCATGTTTTCAGACATCAATATGTTGAGACTACCACTTGGGCTGTAAAAACCCAAACTTCTTAAGGCATTTCCATGCATTTCTCTAAGAGGTTAGCATCATTGCCAATTGACCATTAGTTCAAATTAAACTATAGCATAAATAACGGGTTATATTCAAATGGAAATGACTCACTACCCGGGGCGACAAATGAGCTAGTTACTCCAGTCACACCTACCTTAGTGAAAGAGATCAACAAACAAACATGTGCTTCAATTTGAAACTGACCAAGACGTGTTCCAAAGGATATATGAAACTTAGGCAAACATGGGTGAACAATTGGCCATTTTCCCATTTCTATCCATTCCCCTCAAGAGCCTTGTTTACTTCCAGATCCACTATTCATATAACTGGCATCTACATGCATGCATGTGTTGCACAATGATGATCAATTTGTCCTCATCCTGGTCGTCTTGGGTTACCAATATTAAACAGGAAGTGCATAATGACCAAAGCATATTAGACATGAGTATGTCCTTTTTGCCACATGGCAACAGCATACTCTACAACAGAATCGTAGTAGCAAGTAGCCACAGTGTTCCCAATGATGATGAAAAAAAGATTAAAAAAAGATAAGAGGTAATATACCAAAAATCCGGAGCTAAGGAAGGTACCAAGTAAGAAGGAAAGTTGTGGAACTAGAGAAAGGAGAGGGAAGCAATGAATGATATAAAGAAAAGGGATGGAGTGATGAAGCACAGGAAGACAAGAATTCAGGAAAGAAGACAGGAGAGAAGGTAGCAAGGAGGGAAGGAATGCAGGCAGGCAAGGAGGCAGGGACAGATGGATTGTGGTTTGTATCAACAGTGTGAGGGATGGAGTTATAGGTGGAAGTATGGAGAAAGAAGGATCCAAAAGGAATTCTGGGGAAGGAGAGAGTGACAAACAGAGATAAGGAGGGAAGAAAAGAAATCAGGAAGGAATGAAAGCAGAAAGGAAGGATGAGAACAAGGGAGACTGGGTGGGACATAGGAGTAAGGAACCATGAAAGCAGTGAGAGGGAAGATGAAAAGGAATTGGTACTTCATGGGAAGCAAGGAAAATCATAAAAATACATTTTATATTTATAAATCTGTGTTTTTACTTGGACACTACTTAGTACATTGATATCAAATATTCAGTATCGTTTGCTTGACATAAAAATCTGTAGTGTCAGTTCAAATAGGTAAAAATGAAACTCAGTTTGTACTATAGAAAATGTTATTCATCCGCTGCACAGGGTCATGAGATTTCTAAGTGAATTTCTAAGTAAGGCTCAACAATATTCTTCTACGGAATGCAAGACTGGCATTGACAAGTTGACTGCCAGAGTGACAGAAAGAACACTGTGCCCTGTATCATCTCCTAAGGATGTTCCACTCTGGATATCTCTATGCTCCAGATGACACCCTGATGAGGCCATCTGGCAGTGCCTTCAAGGAACACAGATGACCTGTTGATATTAGGAAGAGTTAGAGACAATCTAAGTCCCTGAAATAGACAGTAGGAAACAACAAAACCAAGAGACAAGTGTAATGACAGAATGCCTACCGAGACAAAACCTGACCCACGAGGTCCCAAAAGAAGGGATGACATCTTGCCTCTTTTTTCAAGCAGGGGTGTAAACTTGTGTCCAAGTCACCATGTCACCAACCCAGCACTCACTGACCATTTTAGGTCAGTGCATGAAACACAAACCAAACACCACTAGAGGATTTGTCAAAAGACTTATGCAAAAGTTGACGCTGGGAAATCTCTGGGTCACGGGGTCCCCATCACAGTCTTGGAGGGAGTTCCCTAAATTCCCAAAGCCAGCCTAAAATAAAGTGACTCTAGTAAGATTTTTCTCTCCTCTTCTAAGGGAAATGATTTATATGGAATATCTCAAGGTCGGTAAAGTTGGTCATTTACATGAAACGCTAGGAAATATGTCTGTGACTACTAAAAGTCAGGGACAGAAGAAATACAACACAAAGTGACTTTATATATTGTAAAATTCAATGTGCACCAAGTTACAAAAAAGTCACATATTTTTTCTTCCAATAGTGGTGTGTAAAATATTCTCGACCAGTGCAGGGAACCACAAGACAGGCACATCAATTAAAATTTACATGGAACTCTATTTCTTTGTCTTGTATGGTGGGTAATGGACACCCAATAGCGTTTACACCAATGTTGGGATAAGGAAATGCCAACTGTGACACATTTCATGTCCTCTGCTTTTCCCTCCAGCCCTCCCCATTTGCGTCATTTTGCAATAGTACAATTGCAGCCAGTGATACTCTTAGAGTCCATTATCAAGGATGGAACCATATGTGGTTGACATGTACAAATGGGGGGAGAAGCTGTATCTCCTCTTTTCTGTCTAAAGGAAAACTCCATTATGATTTCTGGTGTTAATTTTTCCTATAGTGAACTGGTTTGATGGGGATGACATAATAACCCTCTCGTTCACTCCATCTTGAGTATTGCAAAGTAAAATCTAAGTAACAGTATGACTAGGCACTGGTTTTGTTTGATCCAATGATGTTGGAATGAAAGCACTACTAAATGGATACTTCAAAGGAGATGACTGTGTTCTGTTGTAGACATTTAGTTTGGGCTCCTAACAATTTCTTTCTCAACAACCACTTGAGAGCTATGAAGACACCATACTTAAAATCATCCCTAGGTACAGAGGAGTCCTGAATCTCTCCTTCCTTTACAAGGGGACCTATATGTGCAGTGGGAAAAGATGTTGATTTTAGGAAAACAATTTAGAGATCATAATAGATAGTTCATGGTTGAAAAATATTGAGCTAAAATGAAAAAGGAAATCTCAAGGGAAGGGTTCCTTGATTCGTTTACACAGTCTCCAAACATAATTGTACACACCTTGGGTACTGGTGATCCCCTTGCAGTGTTGTGGTTGGGAAGTACATAATTCATTATATTACTGGAACCATTCAATAAATATTAGCTTGGCTAAATTCATCTTGGTCAGACAAACTTGTATATACAGTTGCCCCACAAATTAGTGAAAGAAAAGAGTAAATAATTTGATTCTTGTATAAACACTAGTAAAGGGACAGGTTATGCAGAAATCAAGGGCAAAAGGTTAAAAGTACAAATGCCTCCAAAAGCAAAATTTACACAAACATTTGTGTAAACCAATTCTACAATTTCTCAGGGGGAAAGAGACAAAGGAGTTGGAAAGGGGGTGTTGGAGGAGGAAAATGATGAACGAGATATATACTTACTGACTCACTTATGAACCTCTAATCCTTCGGTCCATCACTCTGACAATAACGGAAAAAATAAACAAGAACAAAAGAGGAAGTAGTGTGGCATGAAGTAGTTTATGGTCGTAATCTCAATCCGTTACAAATAATGCCATTGTAGACATGAACGGATTAGGTTCAAACCGTCGATCAGAGAAACTGAACAGGGACTTGATGAGCATCACCCAACCCCCAAGCTTATGCAGCTGTATGGGAAGAGCTGAGAAAATTAAAAAACATCTCAACACACAGGGCTAGATAAAAGGAAGACTGAGATGGCTCAGACACTGAGAAAAAATTATGTAATGAGCCTAGTAAAGACAGATTGACCCATGTGGAGAAAATTTTGGAATCACAATATCATCCAAAACAGCAATCTCCTGTAAAGGGAGAGACTTGTGGGCTCTGCCCAGAATCCTGGCGGTCTTTGATCCTTTCCCACCACAACCTCCGCCTGATAGAGTAACACAGCTAGTACCATCTCAGCGTGTGCTGGTAAAGGCTCCTGGCCCTCCTAGCCGTAAGCGTGGCACACTTCCTTGGCTCAGGCTGCTCAAGAAGGGAGGACATTCCTGGTTTTCATTTATTCCCTGACAGGCAGGATGAAGATAACAAAAGGGTTCATCAGGCTTTGCCATTTCAACCAATAAGAGATCTAAAGAATGCTTGTGTTCAATATGGCCCTACAGTGCCGTTTACTCAAGTCATTCTTATCTATTTATTTATTCATTGGCCAATCCTGGGTCTTCAACTTAGGGCCTGAGCACTGTCCCTGGCTTCTTTTTGCTCTAAGCTAGCACTCTGCTACTTGAGCCACAGCGCCACTTCTGGCCATTTTCTATATATATGGTGCTGGAGAATAGAACCCAGGGCTTCATGTATATGAGGCAAGCACACTTGCCAATAGGCCATATTCCCAGCACACTGAAGTCATTCTTGAAACCTGGGCTACTAAAACTTTATGCCCAAATTGCCAAGCAGCCATCAGGCCTTCTAAGAAAAAAGGAGGAATAAATGACTATATTCGACTTTGTGCAGACATTGGGCCATCCTATGTTCAGGGCCTCACGCTGGCTGCAGGGCTCCAAGGGCTGACTGTGACAGAGTTCTTACACATGCACTGTATGGGGAGAAGGCGACGGGGACATCTATGTACTGCTGGGATTCCCGGCATCTGTTTTTCCTGAAGACAAATGGACCACTTAATGGCTCACTTACCTAATCAGAAAAGGAGAAGAACTATGAGTGAAATTTGTCCCCATTGTAAAAACGGGAAGCATTGTGTTACAAATTTCAGATCTACTTTGAATGACTGTGGCCACCAGATTTCAGTAAACTGGCAGAGGAGCCAGCACCTGGCCCCACAAAAAAATTTTCGGGCGGCTCCATCCTGCCCCCAACCTCAAGCCTATCCCCCAACAACCTGCAGCAACAATCAGGTTCAAGTCTCCTCTGAGCAACTTCCTCTGAGGAAGTTCAGGACTGGATCTCTGTTCTTCTACCTGCACAGAACTGACTTTGGAAATGGGATTTCAGGCCCTCCATCCAGGAGTTCTTGGCCCTCTTCCTAGGGAATCTGTTGGCTAATTGTTAGGTTACAGCTGCTCTGCACTGAGGGGCTTATGTATTATTCCAGGAGTGATAGATCAGGACACTAATGGAGAAATAAAATCATGGCTTCAGTGCCGGCTAGTGTTGTCTCTATCCTGGCAGCTTATGCTGGTTCCTTTAATTTTTGTCGGTGACTCAGCAACTACAAACACAAGGGGAGAAAGGAGTTTTTGGTCTTCCGACAATTTTTGGGTTCAAAACATGAAATGGGAATGGCCCGGGGATGGCTTCTTCTCATATTTTCAGACATCAATATGTTGAGACTACCTCTTGGGCTGTAAAAACCCAATCTTCTCAAGGCATTTCCATCCATTTATCTAAGAGGTTAGCAATATTGCCCATTGACCGCTGGTTGAAATATAGGTCTAATGCACATATAATAGGTTATTTTCAAATGCAAATGACTCACAAGCTGGGGCCACAAATGAGCCAATTCCTCCAGTACTTGTACCTTAGTGAAAGAGATCAACAAACAAACATGTGCTTCAACCTTAATGTGACCTTGGGGTATTCCAAAGGCTATGAAACTTAGGCAAGTCATGGGTGAACGATTGGCAATTTCCCTATTTCTATCCAGTCCCTTCTAGGTACCTTGTTTACTTCTAGCTCCAGTGTTCATAAAGCTGGCCTCTACACATATGCATGTCTAGCACAATGATGATCAAGTTGTCCTTATCCTGGTTGTGGTGGGTAACCTATATAAAACAGGATGTGCACAATGACCAAAGTATATCTTAGACATGAGTATGTCCTTTTTGCGACATGGGAAAAGAGTGCTCCACAACAGATTAGTAGTAGCAAGTTGCCACAGTGTTCATAATGGTGAAGAAAAAAAGGAGAAAAAAAAGATAAAAGGTAATGTACCATAAATCAAGAGCTAAGTAAGGTAAAAATAGGAAGGAAAGATATGGAAGGTAAGAAAGAGAGGGAAGGAAGGAATGATAGAAAGAAAAGAGCGGGGTGATGAAGCCAAGGAAGACAGGAGGGAAGGTAGCAATGAGGGAAGGAATGTAGGCAGGGAAGGAGGCAGGGAGAGGTGGATTGTGGTTTCTATGGACAGTGGCTGGGACAGAGTTAATGGAGGAAGTATGGAGGAAGAGGATCTGAAGGTAAGCCTGGGGAAGGAGAGAGATGAAGGGAGATAAGGAAGGAAGAAAAGGTAGCAGGAAGGAATGGTTGCAGAAAGGAAGGAAAGATGAGAGCAAGGGAGACTTGGGTTGGAGATAGAAGCAAGGCAATATGAAAGCATTGACAGGTCAGATGAAAAAGAAAGGATATCTGGTGGGAAGCAAGGAAATTCATAAAAATTCATAGGGAATTAATAAAGCTGTGCCTCTACTTGGACACTACTTAGTACACTGATATCAGATATTCAATATAATTGATCTGACAAACAATGCTGTAGTGTCATTTCCAATAGGAAAAAATGAAACTCAGTTTCTACTATAGAAAATATTATTTTTGAGCTGCACCAGGTCATTAGGTTTCTAAGTGTATTTCTAAATAATTCACAAAAATATCTTCTACGGAATGCAAGACAGGCATTGACAAGTTGACTCCCAGAGTGACAGAAAGAACACTGTGCCCTGAAACATCTCATGGTGATCCTCCTCTCTGGATATTTCTATCCTCCAGATGACACCCTGCTGAGACCAACTGGCAATGCCTTCAAGGAACACAGAAGACTTGCTTGATAATGGAAAGAGTTAGAGAAAATCTACCGCCCCCAAATAGACAGTAAGAAACAACAAAACCATGAGACAAGTTTAATGACAGTGCCCACAGAGACAAAACCTGACCCTCCAGTGACCAAAAGAAGGGATGAACTCTTGAACTTTTTCCAGTTAAGGGTGTATACTTGTGTCCAAGTCACCACATCACCTACCCAACACTCACTGACCTGTTTCAGTCAGTACATAAAACACAAAGCACTAACTAGTGGAGGATTTTTAACAGACTTATGCAAAAGTTGAGTCTGGCAGACTCTGAGTCACGGGGTCCCCATCTCAGTCTTGGGGGTGTTCAATAAGTTCCCAAAGCCAACTTAAAATATCGTGACTCTAGTAAGAATTTTCTATTCTCTCTTAAGGAAAATGAGTTATATGTGATGCCTCAAGGTCGGTAAATATGGTCATTTAGATGAATGGCGAGGCTATTTGTCTGTTAGTACTAAATGTAAGGGACCTAAGAAATAAAACTCAAAGTGATGCGGCAGCTCCCCTGCTAGTGACTGGTTGTCAAGAAAAGATGATATGGAAACTCACTTCACTGGAACAGAGCCATCTATGAGCCCCGTATTACAACTTTCCTAATTTAAGTGAATCAGGTCAATATACATCATGAGGGGGCTGAGCTACACCTCCCATTGGACAGGGTTGAATGACAGGAAGAGCAAGAAAACAAGTGAGGGAAACAGAATCATATGAATTACAATAAGAAATGTCAAGGGGCCCTGAGGAGGAAATCTATTGTTTGTCACTTTCTACTTCCTGATGGGACCTGCAGGACTCAATAACCTATGTAGAGCTCCCACTGTGCTGCTGAACTGCCTAAATTAGCGTCATTCTCTGAAGTATCATATACAGACGCCGAAGAATGTTTAAATTTTTTGTAACAGATCTGACAGGAGATTGCTCAGGTATAGTTTGAACTGTTACCTGTGGTCCACTTCGAGGTTTTGCCACCTCTTGAAGATTATAAGTATTCCTTACTTCCCCCATATTAGCCACTAGTTCAGCAGCTGATGTTATGACAGCATTGTGAGAAATCATATGGAGAGCTGCATGCATTAAGGCCCAAATAGACCTCAATGGAGCTGGAACATTGTCACCACACCATATGCCATTTCTGCATTACTCTTTACTCGCTTCCAGGCTTCTAAGTCTAAAATCCTCCTCTAATCTTCTAAAATCGTTTCCTCTGGGAATAAAAGATTATACTCCCTTACCTCCTGCATGCACTCATGTATTTCCGAATGCGAGATCATAGCCCATTTACGTTTCAGAACCTGGTGGATAAGATTAGACAAAGAAGCACCTTAAGCTTGTCCCATATCCCCATAATGTTTTCAGTTCTTCTGGAGAGCTCGCTACACAGATTCGCTATCTCTTGTGATTAAAAATGTCCCTTAGTTCCCCTTGAGAGTTCACAACGTAGTTTCCTGGATCTCCTTTGGATCAAATGCCATGTCCCACGTTGGGGGACAGATGTGGGACAAATGGTAACTGCAATGAAGAAAGGATATGGGAGACGTGGTTTTTTGAGAAGAAGGCATGTGCTTTATTTTTGGGATGTCAGGGGTATATGGGGTTAGAGATCAATTAATCAATCAATTGCAAGAACAATTCAGAAAAATTTGCCACTCTGTTCATATCATGGATATCACTACAACACCGGATCAGATTAGCAAATATAAAACTCTAATCGGCTTCCCCAAAATTCAATTGAATGCCTAAGATTGTGAAAGCATATCTCATGAGTAGTTGGAGGAACAATACAATCCAAGAGTTTTCTAATCAGGGAAGGAGAATCTCATGACAAAGTGCTTAAGATTGGCCAACAAACAGAGGAAACCCTTAGGAGGAGTTTTCCTCAACTGGACCCCAGGAGTTCCAGGAAAGGGTGTCAGAAATCCTTGCTGAGGCTAAGTCTCCCTCTGTTCAATGGGATGTCATAGTTCCACTGTCTATGCTTTTGGATTTGGGAGATCTTGTTGAACTAGCGGAGTGAATGTGTGTGTATTTCTGCTTGTTTGTGGTTGTGTGTAGGTGAGTTTTCCTCAACTGGACCCCAGGAGTTCCAGGAAAGGGTGTCAGAAATCCTTGCTGAGGCTAAGTCTCCCTCTGTTCAATGGGATGTCATAGTTCCACTATCTATGCATGTGGATTTGGGAGATGTTGTTGATCTAGGGGTGTGAATGTGTGTGTATTTCTGCTTGTTTGTGGTTGTGTGTAGGTGAGCTTTTAGGTAAAGGACCTGCAAATCATTACTTGTGGGCCACTCCCGCCCCAGGTGCTTTGTATCATTAATAGGCGATTCTACTCCTCCCCTTCCGCCGCCCTCCCACCCATTTAAAAGTGCAGCTCTTTCTACCATTAAATGAGTCTTAGCATTGACTTGGTTCCCAGACTGTCTGTTTGTCCTCTGAGGAAAGTGGGGCTGGGATAGAAGTCTGTCTGCCCTCTTTTCCTCTTCTTGGCTCATCAGGGAGGGGCATTTTTTCCCAACTCTCCGCAGTACACGAGAGCTTGGGAGACTAAACACCCCCACATTCACTCATGGCTGTCAAGTAGCTTCTACATTTCAACAGCAGTTCTTATTTCTCAGCCTGCTGTAACTGTGGAATTGTAATAATATGTCATTTTCAGTGCTCAGGACCTATCACAATGAAACCTAGGTTTTATTATATCCAAGAAACGCTTGTGGGGCTGGGGATATAGCCTAGTGGCAAGAGAGCCGGCCTCGGATACAGGAGGCCCTAGGTTCGATTCCCCAGCACCACATATACAGAAAACAGCCAGAAGCGGCACTGTAGCTCAAGTGGCAGAGTGCTAGCCTTGAGCGGGAAGAAGCCAGGGACAGTGCTCAGGCCTTGAGTCCAAGGCCCAGGACTGGCAAAAAATAAATAAATAAATAAATAAATAAATAAATAAAAGAATGGCTTGCAGTTGCTATGGCTGGAATAGGACCCTATGTTTACACTTGCACTGCTTTTTACCTCAAGGCTTGGGGCTCATTATTCTGTATGCAGTATTGAAGAGTCCATTAGTAAATAGATGAGAAATGAAAATGAAATCATGCACATTATCTCACAGGTTTCCATCTGAAACAATTTTATTTCTTCACTTCTCTAAGTTAATTGAAATAGAAAAAAAATGGCAGATAATTTCACAGAAGATGAGTTGCAGCATTGTAGGATATCTACAGTTTATCCATTTTATACTCGCATCCACTTGTGAGATGACAACATCAAAGTATTGTGCTTTTATCTGTAGCTTCCCTTCCTGCAGATATAGTGTCACAGGAATTCCTTGTGCCAGCTTTAGCTCTTTCTGTGAGATCATCCCATACAGTGAAAATTGCCAACCCTAATAATGTCAGCAACTGAATTTTCAGGAATATTTTCATAATCATGTTTTCAGACAGGACTTGTACATTGTCCCTGTCATTATGAAACACTGACTAACATGCTCATTGTTGGAAGACTCATGTTAATATAACAGATCTGTCATCAACTTCCATCACATTTGGGAAGTGCAAGTACGCAGCCCTCGGCTCTGGACATTAAGCTAGAAAGGCAAGAGGCAGTGAATGCCAAAAAATAACTTTTAGGCGTAGCAGAGTCTGACCAGCTGATTGATTCCCATGTCAATGTGCAGGATTCTATTGGACTCATAGGTACACACATTATCCGCAGAGGAAAATTCAGTCTCCAATTTAGGATAAAAGGATTAGCATCAGAGTTTCTAGGAAAGCTTCTGACTGGTTACTAGCACATGGTAGGAGACCAAAGACGTTTTTGTGATGTCACAGAATGCTCATTATGGTCTAGCTGTGTGCTAGACCTACTTGAGCAGACATAGCTACCCTCTAGGACTCCTTAAGCTGCAGTGTACCCTACTCTGCAGATGGGATGAGGACTTGAACATGCAGGAAACTGACATGAAGGAACATTTTTCAAATGTGCCTAATACGTTCCAACAGAGCTGTACAGGTTCAGAGACCTCCAACCTACCCTCCTGGTGGGAACCCTCACTCGCAGAGGAGGCGGCATTAAGGTCTGTGGTTGAGGAATTGGCTTTTCAAGCTTTGTGTCAGGCATCTTGGGTCCAAGGACTACCATCCCAGGATTGTGACTTGGAATCGGTTCCAGACCCTGATTTTCTTTCCCTGACTTTTCCCAGAAAGCTTTGGACAATAGTAGAAAGTGACAAATTCAAGTCAATTTGGTGGGGTGAGGAGGGAACTTCTGTTGTGATTAATGAAGATCTATTTAAAGAAGAAATTTTGGGACGGAAATATCCTTTCAAGATATTTGAAACGAACAGCATGAAAAGTGTAATTCGACAGCTGAATCTGTACGGGTTCAGTAAACTTCATCACCAATTTGATCGTTCTGCTTCTCTGCTTGACTTCTTGACTGAGGAAGAGGAAGGCTCGTCTTTAAGGAAGGTAATTTCAATTTTTTTTCCCCTTACATAGCTATGCATACCTCTCTTGGTACACCTGTTTCTTCTATCAGTGAACTAGAGAAATACCAAAGCTCAAATTACTTTCAAATGTAACGGAAAGGGCTGGGAATATGGCCTATGAAAAGAGGGCTTGCCTCCTATACAAGAAGCTCTCAGTTCAATTCCCCAGCACCACATATATGTGGAAAACGGCTAGAAGGGTCGCTGTGGCTCAGGTGGCAGAGTGCTAGCCTTGAGCGGGAAGAAGACAGGCACGGTGCTTAGACCCTGAGTCCCAGGCCCAGGACTGGCCAAACAAAATGTAACGGAAAGAAAGGTTCACTTCGTAAAGGACAAATTTTGACTTCACCATTAGAATTTACAAAAATATCGCTAGCCAATTAGAATTACACCTTTGGACTGTGTACAAAACCACATAACAGATTCTCTGTGTTCAACGTGGCAGATCCAATTGGTTCAGAACATTGTTGTATTTATCTGTTTCTCTTCTACTAAGCCCTGCATATAGTTAAAGTATTTATGCGTCAATTGACTCCTTTGCCATTGAGAGTAAATGGTAATTCATCTCCTTTGGCTAGGTTTGGCTCTGAGTCTCTCTGCTTCAAATGGCTCCAAGTAACTTTCTCCTTTTGTTTTAGTTTCTGTGCTACCAGAATCCAAATTTCAAACAAGGATGTCCTGAACTGTTAGCAAGAATAAGACGAAAAGTCAGGATTAAAAAGTTTTCTGTAACAAGTGAATCATTGCCTGTGCAGCTGGATGAACAACTGCACCTGGGACATGAGGGTAATGCCAGTAATCCCAAAACAGATTTAGTCTCTGACACTAGTACTGAAGGAATCCTTTCAACATCACGAAGTTCACTGCTGTCTCATAGACCCCAGCCATCTGGCACGCACAGGCTGTCAACTGCAGCACCTTTACTCAAAAATGACAATCCTGCCAGAGATTCTTCTGTCAGACATTCACACAAAAAGTTTATGGATCAGGGATCCATGTCTAGTCATTTGACCACACTTCATGTGCTGTCAAACAACAGCTACCTCCAGGCACATGACTGCTTTTTGAATTTTGATAAAAGTTATAATTCTCAATATCAAAAATCACATCGATTATCAAATGATAATTTCAGAGAGATGATGCCAACTTCAGCTATTCCAATTGGATATTCTTATTTTATGGCCTACGAATTGCCACATTCAAGCATGCTAGTGACAGCATCCAATCAACGGTGCTCCGATGCCACCACATGCGAAATATCTGCCGCAGCATTTTCAAAATATCATCATATAATAGCACCAGTTTATAAGGAACAGAAAGAGAGTAATATCCCAAGCCAGTGCCAGAGTTGGGAGGAAAATTAATTTCGATGTGTATTGTTATAATGAATAAAGACTCTGCCCAGATTTATTCAAGCAATGAAGGGTCATTCAACTGTATTGTTTCTTATAGGCTAATAGCAAATAAAACTAAAATGTTGCTTTATTTCAACAGTGGGATGCGCTTCATCTCATGTTTTCAGACATCAATATGTTGAGACTACCACTTGGGCTGTAAAAACCCAAACTTCTTAAGGCATTTCCATGCATTTATCTAAGAGGTTAGCATCATTGCCAATTGACCATTAGTTCAAATTAAACTATAGCATAAATAATGGGTTATATTCAAATGGAAATGACTCACTCCCGGGGCGACAAATGAGCTAGTTACTCCAGTCACACCTACCTTAGTGAAAGAGATCAACAAACAAACATGTGCTTCAATTTGAAACTGACCAAGACGTGTTCCAAAGGATATATGAAACTTAGGCAAACATGGGTGAACAATTGGCCATTTTCCCATTTCTATCCATTCCCCTCAAGAGCCTTGTTTACTTCCAGATCCACTATTCATATAACTGGCATCTACATGCATGCATGTGTTGCACAATGATGATCAATTTTTCCTCATCCTGGTCGTCTTGGGTTACCAATATTAAACAGGAAGTGCATAATGACCAAAGCATATTAGACATGAGTATGTCCTTTTTGCCACATGGCAACAGCATACTCTACAACAGAATCGTAGTAGCAAGTAGCCACAGTGTTCCCAATGATGATGAAAAAAAGATTAAAAAAAGATAAGAGGTAATATACCAAAAATCCGGAGCTAAGGAAGGTACCAAGTAAGAAGGAAAGTTGTGGAACTAGAGAAAGGAGAGGGAAGCAATGAATGATATAAAGAAAAGGGATGGAGTGATGAAGCACAGGAAGACAAGAATTCAGGAAAGAAGACAGGAGAGAAGGTAGCAAGGAGGGAAGGAATGCAGGCAGGCAAGGAGGCAGGGACAGATGGATTGTGGTTTGTATCAACAGTGTGAGGGATGGAGTTATAGGTGGAAGTATGGAGAAAGAAGGATCCAAAAGGAATCCTGGGGAAGGAGAGAGTGACAAACAGAGATAAGGAGGGAAGAAAAGAAATCAGGAAGGAATGAAAGCAGAAAGGACGGATGAGAACAAGGGAGACTGGGTGGGACGTAGGAGTAAGGAACCATGAAAGCAGTGAGAGGGAAGATGAAAAGGAATTGGTACTTCATGGGAAGCAAGGAAAATCATAAAAATACATTTTATATTTATAAATCTGTGTTTTTACTTGGACACTACTTAGTACATTGATATCAAATATTCAGTATCGTTTGCTTGACATAAAAATCTGTAGTGTCAGTTCAAATAGGTAAAAATGAAACTCAGTTTGTACTATAGAAAATGTTATTCATCCGCTGCACAGGGTCATGAGATTTCTAAGTGAATTTCTAAGTAAGGCTCAACAATATTCTTCTACAGAATGCAAGACTGGCATTGACAAGTTGACTGCCAGAGTGACAGAAAGAACACTGTGCCCTGTATCATCTCCTAAGGATGTTCCACTCTGGATATCTCTATGCTCCAGATGACACCCTGATGAGGCCATCTGGCAGTGCCTTCAAGGAACACAGATGACCTGTTGATATTAGGAAGAGTTAGAGACAATCTAAGTCCCTGAAATAGACAGTAGGAAACAACAAAACCAAGAGACAAGTGTAATGACAGAATGCCTACCGAGACAAAACCTGACCCACGAGGTCCCAAAAGAAGGGATGACATCTTGCCTCTTTTTTCAAGCAGGGGTGTAAACTTGTGTCCAAGTCACCATGTCACCAACCCAGCACTCACTGACCATTTTAGGTCAGTGCATGAAACACAAACCAAACACCACTAGAGGATTTGTCAAAAGACTTATGCAAAAGTTGACGCTGGGAAATCTCTGGGTCACGGGGTCCCCATCACAGTCTTGGAGGGAGTTCCCTAAATTCCCAAAGCCAGCCTAAAATAAAGTGACTCTAGTAAGATTTTTCTCTCCTCTTCTAAGGGAAATGATTTATATGGAATATCTCAAGGTCGGTAAAGTTGGTCATTTACATGAAACGCTAGGAAATATGTCTGTGACTACTAAAAGTCAGGGACAGAAGAAATACAACACAAAGTGACTTTATATATTGTAAAATTCAATGTGCACCAAGTTACAAAAAAGTCACATATTTTTTCTTCCAATAGTGGTGTGTAAAATATTCTCGACCAGTGCAGGGAACCACAAGACAGGCACATCAATTAAAATTTACATGGAACTCTATTTCTTTGTCTTGTATGGTGGGTAATGGACACCCAATAGCGTTTACACCAATGTTGGGATAAGGAAATGCCAACTGTGACACATTTCATGTCCTCTGCTTTTCCCTCCAGCCCTCCCCCATTTGCGTCATTTTGCAATAGTACAATTGCAGCCAGTGATACTCTTAGAGTCCATTATCAAGGATGGAACCATATGTGGTTGACATGTACAAATGGGGGGAGAAGCTGTATCTCCTCTTTTCTGTCTAAAGGAAAACTCCATTATGATTTCTGGTGTTAATTTTTCCTATAGTGAACTGGTTTGATGGGGATGACATAATAACCCTCTCGTTCACTCCATCTTGAGTATTGCAAAGTAAAATCTAAGTAACAGTATGACTAGGCACTGGTTTTGTTTGATCCAATGATGTTGGAATGAAAGCACTACTAAATGGATACTTCAAAGGAGATGACTGTGTTCTGTTGTAGACATTTAGTTTGGGCTCGTAAAAATTTCTTTCTCAACAACCACTTGAGAGCTATGAAGACACCATACTTAAAATCATCCCTAGGTACAGAGGAGTCCTGAATCTCTCCTTCCTTTACAAGGGGACCTATATGTGCAGTGTGAAAAGATGTTGATTTTAGGAAAACAATTTAGAGATCATAATAGATAGTTCATGGTTGAAAAATATTGAGCTAAAATGAAAAAGGAAATCTCAAGGGAAGGGTTCCTTGATTCGTTTACACAGTCTCCAAACATAATTGTACACACCTTGGGTACTGGTGATCCCCTTGCAGTGTTGTGGTTGGGAAGTACATAATTCATTATATTACTGGAACCATTCAATAAATATTAGCGTGGCTAAATTCATCTTGGTCAGACAAACTTGTATATACAGTTGCCCCACAAATTAGTGAAAGAAAAGAGTAAATAATTTGATTCTTGTATAAACACTAGTAAAGGGACAGGTTATGCAGAAATCAAGGGCAAAAGGTTAAAAGTACAAATGCCTCCAAAAGCAAAATTTACACAAACATTTGTGTAAACCAATTCTACAATTTCTCAGGGGGAAAGAGACAAAGGAGTTGGAAGGGGGGGTGATGGAGGAGGAAAATGATGAACGAGATATATACTTACTGACTCACTTATGAACCTCTAATCCTTCGGTCCATCACTCTGACAATAACGGAAAAAATAAAATAAACAAGAACAAAAGAGGAAGTAGTGTGGCATGAAGTAGGTTATGGTCGTAATCTCAATCCGTTACAAATAATGCCATTGTAGACATGAACGGATTAGGTTCAAACAGTCGATCAGAGAAACTGAACAGGGACTTGATGAGCATCACCCAACCCCCAAGCTTATGCAGCTGTATGGGAAGAGCTGAGAAAATTAAAAAACATCTCAACCCACTGGGCTAGATAAAAGGAAGACTAAGATGGCTCAGACACTGAGAAAAAATTATGTAATGAGCCTAGTAAAGACAGATTGACCCATGTGGAGAAAATTTTGGAATCACAATATCATCCAAAACAGCAATCTCCTGTAAAGGGAGAGACTTGTGGGCTCTGCCCAGAATCCTGGCGGTCTTTGATCCTTTCCCACCACAACCTCCGCCTGATAGAGTCTCACAGCTAGTACCATCTCAGCGTGTGCTGGTAAAGGCTCCTGGCCCTCCTAGGCGTAAGCGTGGCACACTTCCTTGGCTCAGGCTGCTCAAGAAGGGAGGACATTCCTGGTTTTCATTTATTCCCTGACAGGCAGGATGAAGATAACAAAAGGGTTCGTCAGGCTTTGCCATTTCAACCAATAAGAGATCTAAAGAATGCTTGTGTTCAATATGGCCCTACAGTGCCGTTTACTCAAGTCATTCTTATCTATTTATTTATTCATTGGCCAATCCTGGGTCTTCAACTTAGGGCCTGAGCACTGTCCCTGGCTTCTTTTTGCTCTAAGCTAGCACTCTGCTACTTGAGCCACAGCGCCACTTCTGGCCATTTTCTATATATGTGGTGCTGGAGAATAGAACCCAGGGCTTCATGTATATGAGGCAAGCACACTTGCCAATAGGCCATATTCCCAGCACACTGAAGTCATTCTTGAAACCTGGGCTACTAAAACTTTATGCCCAAATTGCCAAGCAGCCGTCAGGCCTTCTAAGAAAAAAGGAGGAATAAATGACTATATTCGACTTTGTGCAGACATTGGGCCCATCCTATGTTCAGGGCCTCACGCTGGCTGCAGGGCTCCAAGGGCTGACTGTGACAGAGTTCTTACACATGCACTGTATGGGGAGAAGGCGACGGGGACATCTATGTACTGCTGGGATTCCCGGCATCTGTTTTTCCTGAAGACAAATGGACCACTTAATGGCTCACTGACCTAATCAGAAAAGGAGAAGAACTATGAGTGAAATTTGTCCCCATTGTAAAAACGGGAAGCATTGTGTTACAAATTTC